>NW_006298312.1:4206286-4217616 GCF_000327345.1 Myotis davidii
AAGGAGGGAATGACTTAGCCCAGGAAACTTGGGATGTCTGCCTTCTGAGCTCTATACCCTAAGACCCCAGTCCTGGCTTCTGCTCTCACAGCTCCAGTCCACTTCACCCTCCCTCTGCCAGAGCACAAGGTGGGTGGCTCCATAGGGAATTTTTGTGCAGTGGCCCTTTATGAGGGTGCCTGAATTTTCAGCTGCCACTCCCTGGCAGATTGCACCCCACTGCTTTTCACAGCTAGATGTTATATGGATACCCTCCTCAGTTTGGTGCTCTCTGCTGGGGAGCCCAGCTTGGGGATTAGATCCCAGAGTTCTCAGTGGCTCTCCTCACAGCTGAGATATCTCTCTGGGACTTCAGTTGCTGTCTGTGGGTGCCCAGCCAGCCCTTTCACACATCTACCCCTCCTAACCAGTCTCTATGCAGTCTCCACCTTCAATTCTTGGGTATCAGGGTTCTCTCCTGTGAGTTTTCCATTGATTATTCAGGAAGCCTTTCTGTATTCCAGTTGTAATTCCAGCTTGTTCCTAGGAGCATGTATGTGCAGCATCCTTCTACTCTGCCACCATTTTTAATCTTCCTTACCTTAATTTTTAAGTTGACTGAGAATCTTGAATTTTTATTTGTTAAATCTGGTAACCCTAAATTAAAGCTTTTTAAAACATTATCTTTACTAGATACTTCTAAATTTGCCTTTATAATAAAATCTCAATTAAAGCTTAACATTTTTAGGAAATTTGAATTATACAAAGAGGTTGTTCTATTTGGTTTTCATAGTTCACTGAAAATTATTTTCAAAATACTAGTATATGTATATGTTTTTTAATACCTACATAAAATTTTGTGTTTATTTTTAATATTTTCCAAAATATCTATTTCTAAATGAAATATTTATATACTGATGTCTAATAAACATCAGATTCTTATAAATATTGTATGATTTTTAGTTTTACTTTAGAATTTCCTCTTCTATATCTCAATATTTTATTACTAAACACATAAATTTCACTTGCAATCTTAATAAGGTTCAAGAGTTTCAACCAAGAATGAACATGTTCTTTCACGAACATGTTCTTTCACATTTTCTACAGGTTTTATTAAATGAAAGCAAAACAAATAGACAGAAAATAAAATTCAAGAAAAAATAAAACTAAAAAATCAATTGAAATATAATAAGAAAAATGTGTCTCAGGAGACAAGGATCTTAGAATATTTAATAGCATATCTCTATAAAACCTGAAAAGTTAAATAATCATGTGATTAATGTTGTTTGAGACATGTCATGTCTTCTGAAAGCAATTGATAAACATTAAGGATTATAGAAATAAAGACATTTCTTCTTTCTGTTTTGAAAACACCCCACAAAACAAAGAACCCAAGAACAGAAATTAGGAGGTTTTGCTGTTATGAACAAAAATATATGGAAAGAAAGACTGAGAACAATGATGAATAACTTCACAGAAAAGAAGAAGGTGAAATCTCAGGATCTAGAGAAGAATATTGCAAGAAGCAAGCTGGCTTGCCCGATAGATCTTAGAGGTTCTCAACAATTTGATGCCCCAAAGGAAAGATGGGAGTGAAGATAAAAATAGATACAATTAAAATATATATATTTTAAAAAGCAATTAGAACCTCTGGTGCCCATCCTTAACCTCTTCCAGTATCATAGGAGACCTGCAATGTCTTCCCTGCCAAAACTTCATCTGGGAGGTTGTAGATGTAAAACATCTCAGGGAGTGAGATGGGCTGTGAGATTACCCTTCAAGGTAGTTTACCATGCTAATATCCAAGTTTCAAGCTCTTGGGCAAGAGATTAGAATGTTCTTCTGAGAGAATCTGAACCATCACTTAGAACCATCACCCATAGATGCTGGAGTTGGGGAGTTAGAACCCAAACCAGCATAGATCAGAATCATTGGCTTAATGAGTTTATGGAGTCTCCATTGCTTTCATTTCTTGAAATAAATTTTCTTTTTTTTTTTGTATTGCTTTATTTTATTTTCCATTTGCACTTTACAGTCAATATCACTTTTTCTCTTTTTTTTCTGTTTCAAAAGATCTTTAATTATTATTTTTAATCTTTAATTTCTTTATTGGTTAAGGTATTACAAGTGTGTCCTCATCCCCCCATTACTTCCCCCTCCCCCCCCGACTCATGGTCTCATCCCCCTGTTGTCCATGTCCAATATCATTTTATATTAGTTTCAGTTGTACAGCATAGTGGTTAGAAAATCATATACTTTACAAAGTGTTCCCTTAATATTTCCAGTACCCAAGTTATTTCAAAATTATAAAACAGCAATTTATGAGATTAAATGCCTGGAATTTTCAGATTCATGCCTTGAAATCATAAAGTTGATTTCCTGAGTAGTATTGTGCATGCATGCTGTTCAAATGACAATATAAATGTTAGAACACATTCAAGTGAAGTGAATTGCTTTTCAAATCAACAGGTATAATACTCCAATATCAAATAAGAGGTGAGTTTTCACAGGGGAGAAGGCAAACATTGTTTTCTGAGTACTCACTGCACCCGATATTAGATATTTTAGATGGTGTAAGGAGAAAAAAAAAAGCCCTCAATGAATATATGCCCAAAGTAACATATTCCATTTATTTTTCAGGAGTAATCTTATGTACATTGTATCAAAAGATCCTCAATTATATACTTCCATTAAGTATTTTTGCTTTGCCTATTTAAAAAGTGATATGTCACTTAGTTAATTGTTTAATACTTTATGACTTAAGTTTTCATTTATTTGTTTTTAATTATTTTCACAAGTGTATAAACTGAGGACAAAAAAGATACGTTCCCCATGAATGACTCATAGCATAAAGAATAAAACCAAACAGTAGACTAAAAAAAAATTAGTTCATCTAAAAGAAATCATTTGATTTTGGGGTTCATAGTCAAACATAAAATCCATAATTTTTAACATCAGCACAACAATAACAACAATAGAATCATCACTGCAGACTGAATACAATGGTAGAATGACATGAATTTACAAGTAGAAGTGTAAAACAACAATTTCTCTAAGTAATGTAAATACATGTCCTCTTTATTGTGAAATACTTTTATTCATTCATTGTGACACCATGAAAGGCTCTGGTTATATAGTGGTGGGCACGGCAGCAACAGCCACTCCTTCATGCCCCTTTCAGTATAAAACACATCAATATGAATTAAGGAGGCAGATTTACCCAGGGGATAGAAAGCCTAGTGAATGGAGCCAGAGAGATTTGAGGTTAAACCCCTGCTTTGACACCAGTTGACTATTATGTAGTACATTAAATATTGGGGACATTTCTGGAAGCCTTACCAGAAGCTATTTGATCGCCCATTCTTCACAAACGCATAGGATAAGGAAGGCCAAATGATTTGACCTCTGCTTGGCAAAACTAGCCTAGAAACACAACTTAAAAAACTATTAAAAGAAAAGCAACTACAGGATTCATCTGGCTCTTTCATTAAGTAAAAAGTTGTTATAAACCTGGAATTTATGAAATGTATGAAAGCTAAAATACATAGTGCATTGTGCATTTAATGAAAACATTAAAACTAACTTGCATACAAGTTTTATGAAAGTCTAACCATTTCTTTAGGTATGTGTATATAAGTATCCTATATAATTAAAGCCTAATATGTTACCTGTCCAGTTGTCTGGTCATCCGTTCAAGTTCAATCAAAGCATAATGTGCTAGTGATATATTAAGGCCGCTCAACTGCTTGCTATGATTGGGACTGAGCAAGATAGGCCAGACACGCCCTGGAGCCCTCCCACGGTCCCTCCCTGGCTAGCCAGCCTCCCACGTCCCTGGCCTGTGCCCTCTTGCAGTCTGGGCTGAGGGACCCTTCCTCCCGAGTGCATGAATTTTGTGCTTCTAATGTGTATATCCTATCATCTATCTATCTATCTATCTATCTATCTATCTATCTATCTATCTATGTTTGTGTGAATCTATCCTATATAATAAAAGGCTAATATGAAAATCTACCGAACAGCGGAATGACCAGTCACTGTGATGCGCACTGACAACCAGGAGGCAGACGCTCAATGTAGGAGCTATCCCCTGGTGGTCAGTGCACTCCCACAGGGGGAGCGCCATTCAGCCAGAAGGCCTGAGCCAGGCTCACTGCTGGTGAGTGCACCAGTGGTGACAGGAGCCTCTCCCACCTCTGTGGCAGTCAGATATCCCCAAGGGCTCCCATACTGTGAGAGGGCACAGGCCGGGCTGGGGGACACCCTTCTCACCCTGAGTGCACGAGTAAACAAGTGACAGTTACTGACTGTATATAAAAATCATAAAATATGTAGCTTCAATACATTCATCTCACATAAGACAGTCTATCCTATATAATAAAGAGCTAATATGCTAATTAGACCAAACAACCGAATGACCATCCAGATGACATTCCAGACAACCGTCCAGATGACCTTCTGGACGAAGCCCGGGCTGCACAGGATGGCCAGGGCTGCGATGGTTGAGGCTGCAAGGGCCAAGTCTCTTGCATGAATTTGGTGCATCAGGCCTCTAGTTTAGCATCTTTAACTTTAATTCTATCAATAAAAATGAGTATGTGCATGATCATTGGAAAAATACGATTATAAGAGGCAAGTTTTAGAAATTATTATTATATATTGAGTAGTGTGTGAGAGACAATCTCTTTTAATTAAAGATTCTAATTCAAATTAGGATCCATAAGATATAACAATAAAAATGTGTGCTGGGAAGAAGCCTTGAGAAGTTAATATATTGATAAAAATAAAGATTTAATTAAATTCATAAATTGTGAACAACAATAGAAATGGTAACAGCTCTGAGCTGTGGTGGTTATAGCTTTCCGCATGCATCCCATCACTCTTACATAGTCCATAAGAGAACTGGTCCCCTGCTGACAGACCATCAACTTACTAAAAGCAAGCTAAAACTGCACTTCCGCAAATAAAGTTCCCAGGACTTCTCTTAGAAGGGTTGGGCGTGGTTCTAGCAGGGCAGCAGTGGAGCTAACCTGCCAGACTTGTGTCCACCAGATCCTTTCTCCTGGCTTCCTCCTCGCAGCATCCCCTTAAGGTCCCTCTCCCTCTGCCTCAGAGCAGGTAGCCCACCCAAGGACTCCCTACTGTGGATTTATTCTTGTGTCCTTTGCCTAAATGAAAGTTTTTTTTGCAATGTTAAAGGGGGAAGTGTGTTCTACTTTTACCTTTTTATGAAATTTTGGGGGTTATAAAAATATTTCATAAATACATTTGTGTCAGAGCAATGTTAGGAGAAGCATTTTATCTTCCCTGAAACATCCAAAATGTGCTATCCTTTCCTCGGTTTTAATATAACCCAGTGGGATTCCCTTTAGACACAGAAATGACAATAAAATGGAATGAAAAGACACTACTTAAGGACTGCTTTCATATTTTTCACATCATGATCTAGAATACTAACTTTAGGCGCACAGTGTGTTTCTGAGGGAGGCACTCCCCCCATTCCCCTTTCGTTTTTCGTGTTTTTCTTAAAAGAACACCATCACCTGTCAATTTGCCACCTAAAGTGCCTTGTATTCTATTTCCCATGCGGACGATTTCTAGATCTCTTCTTCCTAGCCACCCTCTACCTCCAGAGAAGAAAGGAAGAAAACCATTCAACCTCAGTCACCTGCTTGTTCACTTTGTTCTCCAGCTACACTTGAAAGTCCTCAGAAATAAACCATAGGTGGCCAACCATGCCCAGATTGACAGCTTACTGATTTTTTTCTCTGATTTTAGAAGCTCCAAGCTAGTTAGAATTCCATTTGTTTTTACAAGCAAACCCCATCTTATTCGTGGGAGTGTGCTAAAATCTATGTCCAGTCTTCCTAGGAGATTTTCCTTGGTAAATCAAATAAATCTTTCACCAAACTTTGTAGAAATGGAGTATTAGGGGCTGGACTGAGTGTTTCCTGGACGAAGTCACAGAATAGCAGCTTTGTGCTTGGCCAGTTGCACAGGGTTTTGCTTGGCCTGCCTCCAGGTTTTTCATTTTTAAATTGAATATCTTTAGTTTGGGCCTAAATTCTCCACACCTCTCAGGCTCTACAGGTCAGGTTGTTTTCCACCAGGACCTTCGCATGTATAAGTTATCTGCTTAGTTCTAAAGGTGTTTAAGTTTGCATATTGGCTACTAATAATGTACCATCATCAGGAAAGAGAGAGGAGTATTTTGGCCTAAGTCAGGCTTTTTCAAATCCATAACTGCCAAAGTAGTGAAGTTAGTACAATTTTACCTTTTAAATTCATTTTTATTAACTTTTAACGGAAATAAATGCTCAAGAAGATTACAAAATTTTTGAGATTGCAAAATTTTATGTTGGGAAAAAAATCCATGGGTTAAAAATTTTATATATATTTTTAGACCTGCTGTGCCTTATGCAGTAATGTATAAAAGCTGTGCCTTATGCAGTAATGTATCAAATCATGTCATACAATATTTATTATAATTATAGTCCTTTTTATTTCATCTCATGAAATATGTGGTATTTTCTACTTTATTATAATACATGAAAAATTAGCTTATATATTATATGATGAAGCGAAGATAATTTAACAAACTGTATAGAGGATATATGAGCACAAATGGTTAGCCCACAGCAAAAAATTATCCTAAAACGATAAAAAAATAATAATACATAAATATTAACAAAAAATGCTTATTTATTTTTGATTACTTGGAAGTACACTAATGATTGTATGTTCAATTAAAATGTATCCAAGTAATTATGTTTTGTGTGGCCTGAGCATTAACCTTTTTATTTTTAATTTGAGTTTTAAGTCTGTTACTAAATAACATGATAGTCTTTTTGATCACTACTGCTTATGCAGAGAGAAAGAGAATCAGAGGCTGGGGCACAGAAACCAACGAGAAAGCCCAAACTCCTTCTAACAGTGTTTGGCAAACACTATTAAATTTGCATTTATCTTTCAACAACTGCTTTTACAGTAATAGAAAAGCAGATGATTGCTCTTGAGAATCTTGTTTGTATTACATGTGTTTAATATTTCAGTTAAATTGTATTCTAAGTAGGTTGACAACTTGTCATCAGTTCTTAGGGCTTCCACAGTCATCTATCAGTAACTAGTCCAAAATGTCATTTTAAGTTAGAGTTGTCCCCTTTACAGCACTCTAAAATTTAACTGCCGTCACCTGTCGCTGCTCCCCTGGGACATTTTATGCTACAAAAAACATACTTTTCAACACCTTTGTCAGTTTCTCAACAAAAGTGAGTAATGATAATAAATATTCCCATTGAGTAATTGCTCAGTCCAACATATGCAAATGAAAATGTGTCATTTCCTCTCAGTTAAATGCATTCTGGAATGTTATATATGCCATGTCCATAAATATAAATATTATTAGAGAACAAATCAATAAAGTATTGATGAAATTCTGTCGCTGCTGAGGATAAAGACTTTCTAAATCATTATTAGTTATTTTTTTTGAACACATCAACAAGACTCAAAAAAGGATCAATAATAGAATTAATTTTAGAAAAGTATACTTATGTGCAGATAATAAAGCAAACCAGAAGTAAACCGATATAATTAATTTTAATAATTATTATTAAAAAATAATAATTGAAATAAGTTTAGGAGCCAGTTTGGTTTCAATGGTAGAAAGAGTTTTTAAATATAAAATAATCAGTTTTACTGATTTTTTTCCACTTTTCAATAAACTATTCGAGCCCTGGAAAATCTAAGATCAAAATTAATTTACAATATTTCATTTGACTTGAACTCAGGACCTCCTGTTACATAATAGAAAGTTCATGATTCTACCCAGATAAGCCAAGTTCACTAATGTTTTTATTGTGCAATTATATATGGAACGATATTAAGTTACTTTGAAAATGTTCTGCAACAAATCCTAATCAATAAATCCCATTCACTTGAAATAATTATCATCATCCAGGACATTTGTGTCACAGTGAACCAACCTCACCTAATAATAATGCTTAAATTGCCTGATTAAAATTTGATCATCACTGAGAACTTCAGCTGATAGTCCAATTCCACAACCAGATGAGGTAAATGTATTTAAACATTGTACCTGTTATATGCAAACCATATGAAAAATTAAAAATTCTCCACAGATACTTCAGAATTATATTATACATTGTATATCATAGAGTGAAATATTAATATTTATCTTCTTAACAGTTTGAAAAATATCTACAATTGCTATATTTATAAAAGTTGGAAAGGTAAACAAAATAGTTCAATTGGGTGGAGAATACACACACACAAACACAAGCATATTGGATAAATGAAATATAGTTAGGTTTTAAGAGCACTACTAAGTTGTCTTGGAATTTGGGTACAAAGATGAATTACAAATTTTTTCAGACACTGATATGATATAAAAATAATTTTATGGCTTAAGCTCAGAATCTTGGCCATTGATAAGATCAAGAGCCAGAGGCTGTGACTTCACTGTGAAAGGCTGGATATGGAGATAAAGGAGCCTTAATCTTAAACTGTGAAAATATTTTACACTGAGCATTTTACCTGCATTGTCTCACTATTATTTAAAAACATCCATGCTGTTGGAATTTGGGTAGAGTAAGGCATTTTTATCTGGGGACATGAAAGAGAGGTGTCAATGGTCTAGAACTTGAGAATGTCAGTTTAGAGCAATGGTTCTCAACCTTCCGAATGCCGCGAGCCTTTAATACAGTTCCTCATGTTGTGGTGACCCCCAATTTCATAGTTACAAATTGAACATAGTTAAAGGATAGTGATTAATCACAAAAACAATATGTAATTATATATGTTTTTTCCAATGGTCTTAGGCAACCCCTGTGAAAGGGTCATTCAACCCCCAAATGGGTCGCGACCCACAGGTTGAGAGCCGCTGGTTTAGAGGATATACTAGAGGGAAGGCAGCAATATTACAGCCTGGGCATCACATTGGGCATCAGACATGATTAGAATCTTAGGTCAGTTTCTTGCTATGTAACCTTGGGCATATACTTTAACTTCTTTAAACTTCAGGGTTTGTTTTTTGTTTTTTATCTGCAAAATTGTACAATAGCATCTAGTTTGCTGTGTTGTTGTGAGGATAAAAATCTATAATAATAAAAGCATAGTATGCTAATTAGACAGGACGTCCTGTCCTTCTGGACGACCTCCAGGACCAAGCCTTGGCAGTGGGGGCCAAGGCAGAGGCAGAAACCGCCACGGCGGAGGCCGAGCCCACAGCACAAATTTTATGCATCGGGCCTCTAGTAATATATACAAAGTGTTATTTGAAGGTGTGCTGTTGTTATTAGGACTGAAAACGTAGGCAGCTAGTGATTACAATGAGAAATGGAGGTAAGAATACAGACTCTGAGAAGAAAGAATCAGGTATGATCTAGCTTCAGTTCCTGTCAGCACACTGAAAAAAATGGTTCTATCACAAAATCTGTGACCTCCTAATCAACAAATCCCATACAATGCCTCTGCCTCACTCAACTTACAGCTGCAGCTCTTGACTGTTGACAATCTTTGTTTCTAGTATCCCTCCTGATTCTTTCCATCTGACTTCACCTGCGTCCCATGCTGGCACTGAGTTCCTTAACTGCCTTCTAAATGTCACCACTTTTTCCCCAAATATTTTGTTCTTGGCCACCTTTAATTAAATTTCATTTTATTTTATTCAGCTCAACTAACTGAACATTCATTGAACTTATTGCTGTGCAAGCACTGAGCGATGCATGGAAGTCTGGGAGCATGTGTTTAAAGATATGAGAGTCAGTCTTGAACCTTAAGAAAGTTTTATTTTAGTGGAAAGTTTTATTTTATTTTAGGCTGTTAAATTGCGTTGTTTACACATATCTTCAGAAAAAAAATCACTTCTGCTGTCGCTGTCGTGGTAAACAACCTGCTTCCCTATTTATCATGGTCTGGCCTCTAGCAACTTCAGTGTGCAATCATAACTAATTTGCCTACAAACGTCAGGTGGTCATAATAATCTGGTCACTCAGTGTATATATAGACAATCTGAAGGTTTTTTAAAGCACCTAATAAGGGTGAGTTTTACATATTTATCTCCAGCCTTAACTTCTATCCCAAACTCCAGAATTCAGATTTCAAATGCCCTCTGGGCATGTCAAATGAACTATTTTCAAATGTGATCTCATTACATCTCCTTCTAAACAGTGCTTCCTTTCTGTATAACTGGGCAGTTAGTAGTCACATGGCTATCCCTGTTATCAAGATTCACCTTGAATCAGTCCAAACACTTTCAAAATCTTCTTCCAAAAGACTCCCATTTTACTCTCTATTCCATTTCTACTACTCACTGCCTAACATCAGACCCTCAGTCAGACAATTAGAAGAAACATAAACATGTTTCCCAATCCCGTTTTTACAAGTTACCTGTTCAATTTTTACAAAGTACAGTTCTAGTCATGTCTCTCACTATTCAAAACTCCCCATGGCCCTGGCCAGTTTGCTCAGTAGTTAGAGGGTCAACCCACAGACTGAGGAGTTGCAGGTTCGATTCCTGATTAAGGGAGTCTACCTTGATTGCAGGTTCGAGCCCCAGCCCCTACGTGTGCCTGAGGGACAACCAATGGATGTGTTTCTCTCACATCAATGTTTCTCTCTCTCCCCCATTCCCCATCCTCCCTCCTTCCCAATTTGTCTCTAAAAACGATGGATAGGATTACAAAAAAAAAAAAAAAAGTGTATAGCTCACAAAACAAAATCTGGTCTCTTTTATGCAGAACTAAAATGCTCCATCATTTGGCCCAACTCTCTCTATTCATACTCTTTTCTAACGTTCTCATCATGCTCACTATCTCAGCAATAATTATTAATTCCAGACCTTTTGCAGCTAAATGCCTTTTCTTATGTAATCTCTTACCTCAGCTAACAAAGTGTTTGACTTATTCTATATAATTAAATCATAGCTGATATTTAAGTCCCAGCTCAGATTTCAATTCCACTTGGAGATTCTACCCTCATTCCTTTTTTTAGAGTCATAATTAATGGCAAATTTATTTTTTCATCCTATATATTTTTCCTATCTTTATTTATTTAGCGGTAGGTTATGATTAATTATCTGTCATTTTTAGCTCTTCTATGGAAAGGCAGAGCCCTATGTGTAGGTGTATAATAGACATTTGTTGGTCAGGAAAAAAAGAAGTAAGTGATGCCCTAACCGGTTTGGCTCAATGGATAGAGTGTTGGCCTGTGGACTGAAAGGTCCCAGGTTCAATTCTGGTCAAGATCATGTACCTTGGTTGTGAACACATCCCCAGTAGGGGGCGTGCAGGAGGCAGCTGATAAATGTTTCTCTCTTATCGATGTTTCTAACT
>NW_006298312.1:4217639-4226098 GCF_000327345.1 Myotis davidii
TCGTATACTTGTAAGTTATTTTGTCAAAAATTAATATTTGCACCAAAACCGGTTTTGGGCTCAGTGGATAGAGCATCGGCCTGCGGACTCAAAGATCCCAGGTTCGATTCCGGTCAAGGGCATGTACCTTGGTTGCTGGCACATCCCCAGTAGGAGGCGTGCAGGAGGCAGTTGATTGTTGTTTCTCTCTCATCGATGTTTCTAACTCTCTATCCCTCTCCCTTCCTCTCTGTAAAAAATCAATAAAACATATTTAAAAAAATAAAAAAAAACGAGTAAGCGAGGACTACTGGAATGCTAAACAATATTTTGAAAGACCTGCTAAAGAATGTGATACACCCTCACCTCTCACTTTTCCTTCTCCCCAGACAGCCTCATCTACAGACAAGGTTTCAGTTAGCAGCCATATGCTGAGAACAACAAAATATATCCTGGAGCCCAGCTCTTTTTTCTCAACCTGCTTAAAATTGAACTCAGCTTCTTCCTTCCTAAATCTGACTTCTCTTCTTAATATTCTCTCTATAGATGGTACCATTACTCAACCAGTTGCCCAAAGAAAAAACTTGGTGCCATTCCTTATCTCTTCTTTTCCTTCATCTCCTATATCCTGCAGTTATTTTACCTCTTAAATATTTCTCAAGCATGTCTATACCACTGAATGTTTATGTCCTTCCCAAATCCATACCTCAATATTCTAACCCACAATGTATTAAGAAGCAGGGCTTTTGTGAGATGATTAGGTCTTGAGCGTGAAGTCATCATGAATAAGATCAGTGTCCTTTTAAGAGACTCCAGAGAGCTCTCTTGCCCCTCCTACCTTGTGAGGACAGAGCAAGAAAACACCTAGCTATGAACTAGGAATCACATCCTCACCAGACACTGAATCTGCCAGTACCTTGATCTTGGACTTTTCACCCTCCCTCATTGTAAGAAACAAATATCTATTGTTTATAAGCTACCCAGTGTATGCTATTCTCTTATAGTAGACAACAACAGATAAATCCACAAGTCCACACTTTTTTCCTCTAAAATCTGTAGGGCTGCTATACTGCTTTACATAAATGACTCACCTTCTTTATAACTTCTTCTGCAGTTCCCTATTCCTCTATGAACTGAATCGGTTTTTACAACACATAGTAAAAGACATTCCATGTCCTTTCTTACTGACGTCTCTGGGCTCATTTATGTTACTCTGTGCCTCATTTTCTGTGCTCCTTCTATCCACTGTATTTCCCTCTTTCACTTTGGTAATGCATGCCTTCAATATAGATGAGTCATTATATTCAAGGGGAAAATCTTCTACAACTTTCTGAAATTGTGTTGTTTCTCATCTTTTTCTCATTAACAATACCCTCACTTTCCCTTTTATGTTTATCTTCCATAAAAAAAAAACAAAATAAATAGCAAACAAACTGAGTTTATTTATGATGGGGAACATATCCAGCTATGTTTGAATTTATTTGTTCTATGGTGACACGGTCAGTTGGCTTTTTAGAAAATTTACTCTGGTCTCAAATAAGAGCTGTCCAAATGTGCATTTCATGGACCTTACACTTTCATTTGAACTAGCTAGTGAATTTGAACTACTTATTCTTGTTTGTCTACAGTAGATTATTCAGGTGCCCTATAATATCACATTCTAACACCCTAAACTGGCCCATTCAAAACCAAGAATTTCCAGAAACTAGATGAAGCATTGAAACTACTTCAGAGAATTTTCTCTTAGTCAGTTTATTCTAACCAGACAGTTTCAATTAACATGTAAACAAAATTGATAATATGAATAACAAGGTTATTATAGTTAAAAGGAGTCTAGCTTCCCATTTAAAATTTATTGTTTTCATGGCTAATCAGACATTCACTTCTTATTAGTTGAATTGGGAAACTTTCTGTATCTTAAATCCTACAAAAAGCTCCATTATTCTTTTCATATTTTTGTATTTTTAAGAAAAAAGTTACATATCCTCATTCATCACAAATATATCTACGCAAGAGAAAACTTTAATTGATGAAAAAATTAAAATGGATAAGACCATAAACATTCAATAGCTATAGATTCTTTTTGAATGTCTAAATGTCAAAATAGCTTTGATTTACATAATTAAATTTGCCAAATCATTAGCCCATAATGTAATGGCTCTTGGTAATATTCAGGGGGAATGAAACAACTAAGCACTTAATGTTCTAAAATTGACTACAACACTAGAAATGATTTCCACGTAATTGCTAGAAAGGGCTAAATAAAAATGATTTATAGACAGTACATTTGAGTGGGTAACAGTTTGTACAGGTCTTGCTTTAAAACATCCAATTAATGTTTCAATTTGGTGTAGCAATTATAGCAGTTCCCCTGGAAAGCATTGTGGCTTAAATGAGGGTATAGCCCAAACTTCAGGAGCACCCTTTCATACATCTGTTCATACACAGTTTCATACAGAGTGTAAGATGGAATTTTGATCTTCATCCTTGAAAACTGAGTGTTCACTTGGGAATTGAAGTTTTAATCTTAACCTTTTAATTCATTATACTTTATTCATGCTTCCTCTGGGTTATCCTTAGCACATCTGAAACATTCAGTGGTAAAGGACTAGTGACTTTTTTAAAAAACATTTCAAATTCCTTACAGATTATATTTTTGTCAAATATTCTGGAAATGAATTGCTCAAAAACAAAAAAAAAAATACAAAGAGAAACTACACATCAAATTCTTAAATTGCATTTATTGATTTCACAAATATTAAATAACTGGCAACGTGCTATAACCTGGCCATGGTTTTTCTAGCTCCTACTCTTACAATTGTTGATTAAAACTCAGGAGTGGCAGTGTTTTTTATTTAGTTACTAACTCTGCTCACTTAATGTCAAAGTACTTCCTTCAACCCAGACAAGTTTTTTGTTTCCTCAGCTAATTATTTAACAAAAGCATTTCCTGAATTTTCTTACATTTGCATTTCAACACCTAAATATTAGGCTTTGTTTTCAAACCTGTATTGCTATAGGACTTGTCTATCCTGGTACACTAACTATTATGTGGGGAAACCAGGAACCACAGCGCAAAGGCAATGGCAGGAAGAGGAGATACACCTGAGTTAAAAACGTGCACAGAAAGTACAGCTCAAGACAATGCTACCAAGTGTCCATTAGCTGAAGAAATCACAATACAGGGTCAGCCAGTTCTCACTGGCCAACAGTGTACCAAGCAAAATGCTGACCTAACTCATATGTACGTGGATATATAAGTAATTATGCAAAGCTCTGTAATGGCTTATATAAGTTACATACTTTATATATGAATTGTATGTCTATGTAGATTTATATTTATGTGTGAAAATATGTATATGTATAAATATATACGAACATGCATTCACATACAAGTTCCTAACAACCCCCCTTCCCAGGAAATGCATCAGAAACAAATAATATTATAATAAACCATTAGAGCATAGATTATGTCAAATGTATATATTAAATTTAGAACATTTCTCTGAACTCCAAACTCGAATAGTCAAGTGCAATTCTATACTCAATGACTCCCTTAGATTTTTTAAAGGAGCTGAAATATCAAGATGTCCAAAATTGAGTTCATTTTTTTTAAGATTATTTTTATTTTTCAATTATAGTTGACATATAATATTATGTTAATTTCAGGTGTATACCCCAGGGATTAGACATTATAAAACTTACTAAGTGATAATCCCAAAATATTTATACCCACCTGACACCATACCTAGTTATTAGAATATTATTGACTATATCCCATATACTATACTTTACACCCCCATGACCATACTATAACTACTCATTTGTACTTCTAAATCTCTTCACGTTTTTCACTCATTACACCAACCCCCCTCCAATCTGGTAATATGTTTTCTGTATCTATGAGTCTATTTCTGTTCTGCTTGTTTGTTTATTTTGATTTTTAGATTCAGTTGTTGATAGGTATGTACTTATTGCCATTTTATTGTTCATATTTTTGATATTTTTTTTCTTCTTTTTCTTAAAGAAGACCCTTCAACATACTGGTTTGGTGGTGATGAACTTCTTTAGCTTTTTCTTATCTGGGAAGCTCTTTGTTTGATCTGCAACTCTAAAGATAGCTCTGCTGGGTAGAGTATTCTTAATTGTAGGCTTTTGTTTTTCATTACTTTGAATATTTCTTGCCACTCTCTTCTGGCCTTCAAAGTTTCTGTTGAGAAATCACCTGATAGTCTTATGGGTGCTCCCTTATAAGTAACTAACTGCTTTTGTCTTGCAGCTTTCAAGATTCTTTATCTTTGACTTTTGGAATTTTAATTATGATGTGTCTTGGTGTGGGCCTCTTTAGATTCCACTTGTTTGAGACTTTCTGTGCTTCCTGCACTTGTATGACTATTTTTTCATCAGGTAAGGGAAGTTTACTGTCATTAATTCTTCAAATAGGTTTTCAATTTCTTGGTCCCCATCTTCTCCTTGTTGCACCCCCATCATGTTATTGTTGATATGCTTGGCGTTATCCCAGAGTCTTCTTACACTATCTTCATATTTTTTTAATTCTTTTTTTTCTTTTTGCTCTTCTGATTTGGTGTTTTATGCTTCTTCATATTCTAAATCATTGATTTAATTTTAGGTGTCATCTACTCTACTATTGATTCCCTCTAAATTATTCTTCACTTCGGTTAATATATCCTTCACTTCTGACTTTTTCTTTAATGGTTCCTATCTTTTTTTGTTGTAGTTCTCAGTAACTTCCTTGAAATTCTCACTAAGTTCCTTGAGCAATTGTATAACCATTGTTTTGAACTCTGTATCTGGTAGTTTTCTTGCTTCCATATCAGTTAGTGCTTTTTCTGGAGATTTCTCCTGTTCTTTCATTTGTGACATGTTTCTTTGTCTCCATATTTTGGCTTCTTCTCTGGGTTTGTTTCTTTATTTTATGTAGAGCTTCCATGTCTCCCAGGCTTAGTAGACTGGTCTTGTGTAATAGGTGTCCTGTAAAGCCCAGGGGTACAACCTCCTCAATCACCTCAACTGGGCACCCCAGGTGTGCCCCTGTGTGGGTTGTGTGCACTGCCCTGTTGAGCCTTGATTGCTGTTTGCATCATTATAAAGTATTGAACCCCAGGCCAATGGGCTGTGAGGACCAGCTTCAACTACAGCAAAAGAGCTGCTGTGCAGGTGATGCTCTTACTTAAGGAGCTGGACTTGCTGCAGTGGGGCTTTGGTGCACTGGCACATGTAGAGGTCGTAGGGTTGTAATCTGTTGTGGTCTACAGCTGTCTACCAAGTGCCCTGTCTCTGGGGCCTCCCAGGAGAAGTAAAGTCAGCTACTGACTGTCCCCTGCCTGGGGCCACTCGGCACAAGCTACTGAGCAATCTGCAGATGGCTGCTAATTGTAATGGGCTTGGAGGTGCCAGGAAAGGCCAAGATGTGAACCAAGGCAAGCTGCTGCTAGTGCCAGGCCTGGGGCTACTTAGTGAGAAGTACAGAGACACTGAGGCCAGCTGCCACTTGTTTGAGATAATTTAGGAAAAGTCCGAAGCATGAGGCAAGTGAGACCAGTTGTATGTAAAAGCCAATGGAAATGGCTTGGGTGAGGTGCAGCTGAGTGGGATGGGACCTCAGAGAATCACTAGGGTGGAGTGAACAGTGTGAGCCAGATTGATAGAGACTGAGATATGGTGCCTGCCTTTTGGTACTATGGTTGGAAGAGCTCAGCAAAGGAACAATGGCCTCTGACAGCACTATTATCTGGAATAAAGCTGACTCCCCCAGCTCTTGCCCTGATGCCAGACATTTCAGTTCCTCCCTGTATGCCCTTGGTTCCTTTCAAGTTTCTGCTCCAATACTGGAGCTCAGAGGGAGTGAGTCTGAGTAAATCCATGCATAAGCCCTTTAAGAGGAACTGCCTGATACTCTAGCAGCCTCTGTCTTTCTCAGCCTTAATTCCCACTGGTTTTTATACCCCAAAGTTATGGGTACTTGTCTTCTGGGCCACGGAACCCTGGGCTGAGAAGTCTGGTGTGGGGCTGGGACCCCTCCCTTCTATGGGGGGATCCCACAGACATAATATCTCTCCTGACTAAAGTACACCACACATGGGTGTTGTATCAGCCTGTTCTGCACCACCGCACCTCCTAATAGTCTTCTTTAATGCCACAGTTGTAGGACTTCCATTCAGCTATATTTCAGGTGGTTCTGAAGTATGGTTGTATTGTAAATTATTTGTATTTTTTATGTGGTTGTGGGAGAGCTTTAATACTACATTTACTTACACTGCCATCTTGACTGGAAGCCCAAAATTGAACTCTTAACTGGCTCCTTGAGCCCCATTTTTTCTAATGAAACCTCAGATTGCCCCACTTTAGCAATTTATCTTATGGAAATTCAGAGTCAGTTCATCTTTTTTTATGGAAGCATAATAACTACTGGTGAAGGATTAATTAAATATCTCTACAGCTACTCAATGGGATATTATTCTACTTTTAAATGAAAAAGATAGGTTTTTGTATCCTAACTTGTAAATATATGTTTCAACATACAATGTTAAATTAAAATTTCAACATAAGTAAAGTATGATTAAAATTATGTATAATGATAGTAGAAATCTAACCTCTTAATATAGATATAGGTGACAAACTTTTGTAAGAAAACATGTAAAAAGTTCATAGTGGTGATGTCAGGGTACTGAGATGACAGAAAATGTGCACTTTTAGAAGTATTTCTATAATAAATGACTAATTAATATTTTTTTCATTTTGCAATCAGAAAATTTTTTTAAAGTTCATAAAAGAGGGGAAAAAAAGATATAAAGAAGTAAAGTGACCAGTGAGAAACACAGTAAAAAGAAGAGAAACCCAAGATAGGAAACGTATAGAGAAGAAAAAAAAATATTAAGCAAGGTAGTGCATGAGACTTAGTTATCATTTGAATTGTGGTTTGCCCAAAGAGAAAGCCAGGTCAGAACCAGAGCTACCATAATGCTGCTAATTTTTAAATGAGAGTCAAATTTTTAAAAAAAATTATAAAGAAGCCTTTTGAATTATAATACACATTTTACTGGAACTTCACTGAGTTCCTAACACCCTCAGGCACAAGTGCTCTGTACACTAGTTCAAAACTGCCAAAATGTCTCAGAGGTATGACATTTTCAGTGAGTGAAAAGACAAATGATGAGCATTTAGTCAAAGCTTGAAGTCTCTAAAAACTTGGAAAAATAAATAAAAGGAAATGAGCTCTACAATTGCTCATTCCTTTTTTTTTTTTTTTTTTTTTTTTTTTTGGAAAGATGGCCTCATTTTTTGGGCAATTTTAACTGGTCTTTATAAGTAATACCTTCAAAATATGTGAACGTAATGTGTGGTGAGAATGATTAAGAGGCTATGTGTGGTATTTTTGAGAGTGTTTTTTTGTTTGGTTTTTCTTGTTTGTTTGTTTAGAGATGTAAAAGCTAAGGGTACTGACTGTATTTCCTGGAACAAAATATATAATAATGTTTTTATAGGAACACAATATAGAAAATATTGTTATGCCAATTTTAAGCAACTTTGACCTTACATATAAACATAGAACTTTTAGCTACTGACAGCTACTGTGCTATTTTGGCTTCTACAAGCAATGGGACACTAAGCACAAAGCAACAAGCCCAGGATTTGTACTTTTAGTCACAAGAATTATTTATTTTACGTGCCATCAGTAGTTTATTGTACCCATTTTACTATGTTTTATTGTTTGCTCTTTGCCGCTTTTGCTTAGTATACTTAAAATTGAGCTGTTTAATAACAAATCAACATGTATTTAGACAGATGCACCAACAATTATTATATCAAAAGCAAGAAGAATATGTCATCATTAACCTAAAAGTTCTAAGAAATTGTCCTGGTTATTTTTAATTTTTTTAAAATATATTTTAATGATTTTTTACAGAGAAGAAGGGAGAGGGATAGAGAGTTAGAAACATCAATGAGAGAGAAACATTGATCAGCTGCCTCCTGTACACTCTCTACTGGGTATGTGCACGCAACCAAGGTAAATGTCCTTAACCGGAATCGAACCTGGGACCCTTGAGTCCGCAGGCCAGCGCTCTATCCACTGAGCCAAACCGGTTAGGGCCCTGTTTATATTTAAAGCAAATCTTTTTTAGAAAAACTGTAATAATGTCATACAATAAAAATTTATTTTTAAAGAAATTTATCTTAAAATAATTATATTAATCATAATCTTTGGTTCATGACACATTATCAACATCAGTCCATGACTTCCTTCTTTCTTCCCTTCTTCCTTTCCTTCCTTCCTTCCTTCTTTCCTTCCTTCCTTCCTTCCTTCCTTTTTTTTTTCTTTTCTTCTGTTTTCCTCCCTTTTCCTTCCTTCCTTCCTGCTTCTCGCTCTCTCTTTTTGTTTCTTTCTTTCATCATTTTTTTTAAAATAGTGAATAACAATGAACTCAAACTCAAAAATTAGATTACCAAAACTTATATGG
>NW_006298312.1:4226160-4257494 GCF_000327345.1 Myotis davidii
TCCCTTGTTTGCTTCTACCAATGAAATAACTAATATCCTCAATTTTTCATTATTCTTTCCTTAAAGAAAAATCAACATATACTACATATATCTATTTATTCCAAAACAACCTATTATTTTCTAAAAAGGAATTTATTTTAGTAACAACTAGCATGTAGTTTTGTCGGAACTGATTTTTTAATTCAACGTTGTATTAAGATTATCATTTATTGTTTATAGTTAGTTGTAGTTCATATATGTATAATATTTCACTGTGCACTAGCCTATAGCTGATCTCTTCACTTTCCTGTTGAAAGACTGAGTATTCTCTAATGGCAAAACCAAGCATTTCACCCCTAGGAATATTAACAGGATACATTCTTCTGCATGTGTAGCAAAAATGTTTACAACTATGCTATAAATAACAGCAAAAAAAAAAAAAAATCAGAGATCCTGAATTTGAACTTTAATCCAAGAAATTTATTTACCACAACTGTCTCACATTCTCATGCAGGTGTCTGTTGTGAAATCAATTGAATATTAAGTATCTTTATTATTATTTTAACATTAATTTTTGGATAAAACTAACTATATTCAAGGAAAATTTTTTGAATGTATTCACTTATCTTCACCTACATTACTAACACTACTATTACGAATACCATTGTAATTAATCAAATTACTGACATCAGGAAAGAAGCAAAGGGAAGGCCAAATATTACAGACATATCATTTGGGCAGATTGGCCAGGAAGCTAAAGCTTTACACTTCCCGCGGGGCCACCAGTTTATTCTGCTGCAGATCACTGGAGGAAGAGACAGGACAGGAGGAAGATGGGCTCATGAGCAGTAAGTTGGGGTGATGTCAGAAAGGTACTTGCTTGTCAGTCAAAGCTGAGAACAGGTCATTGGCCAGAGTGAGTGTGGCCACTGCAAGGGCATGACATTGGGATATGTAATCCCCAAAAAGGAGTTCACTCTCTTGTGTGTTGTGCTTGACTCCTGGTTTGCGAGGCTCTCTCCTTGCTGCTTCCTGGCTGAGGGCCATGTAGACACAATGGACTAATGAGCTGCTGCTGGCCTGATGCCGAACTGGAACTCGATGCAACATTGAAGGGAAAGTCTGGTCACTGGCTCTGCTTCTAGCTCTACTGAAACCCCAGCTACACTTCTTCTATCACTGGAATGGGACTTTGGGAACCAGGGGTGTAATTTCATACAAATAAAAACCACTTTTCCTCCCATGCAAGTCTCAGACAATTCTTTTTCTAGAGGTATCACAAGGACCCCAATCCAGCATCCAGTTGGGAAGAGGACACCCCGATTTCCCCAATAGCATTACCACTGTACAAAATGTACAAAATGGATACCTGGTAACCCTTTAGCTGTGTTTGAATCCTTGGCATAGACTTCTTATTAATATTTTCCTTGTATTTGATGATTTTCTATCTTTGCACACCTGAACACCACTATATATATCATCAACACTGAACAGTGCCTTGCACACAATAGATGGTCAGTAGATATTTGTTGAATGAAGGAGCTATGACCAGTGTAGTGTGAATGTATTACAGTGGCTTGATGTTCTCCACACTTCTGTGTGGCTGAAGAGTATTTACTATTTTAGGAATGTGCACACAGTGTTTAAAACATGTTCTGTAATAACAGTATATTCTAACTTTATCAAATATAGGATTCTAACTTCATCAATACAGAACTAGTATATTCTAACTTGATCAAATACAGGATTCTACAATCATCAAATACAGTATGCTTATGTTCAAGTCTGCTAAAATGCAAATAGAATTTTTTTCATCATTTATTAAGTACCTCCATAATTAACTCACAACACTTCTTCTTTTATATTCTGCCAAAAAATAATAACGTTTTTGGCAGGAAAATGTAAAATTCAACCAAAAGTGGAGCATCTATCTATTTCAGAGGCCTTCTGGTGATGATTATGGCCTTAATTAACATTGGCTTTCTATAGTGAGAGGGAATTGCTGACACACACAATGGAAGGGGCTCTGTGAGAAAAATGAACAGTAATAAATGTTCACTTTGAAGTTTGCTTGACAGAGTGCTTAGATTATGGAAAGTTGAAACACTATCCCGAATATGGCTGATAAATGGGATTCCTTTCCTGACCCTTGTTTCAATTTTAATGCTGCAGTTTGGGAGCCTTGCCTCTGAAAGTCCAAGATTTATGGTGAGTGAAAAATGTCCATATTAAAAGGTAAGAGGAGAACCGGATGATATTCACTTTTGACCACTATAATTAATAGCTGAATCTTCAGTGGTAACTAATTGAATAGAGGTCAGTATGTTGCCATGGTAATGTCCTAGCCAAGCAATTTTACCCATTTTCCAGTCTGTTGCCCCTTTGCATAACTGAAGTTATAAAATGCTTTAATTGCAAGATTTGCAAATGATGCAACATCTGGACTCTAATTTATATATACAGGGAGAAGTTTAGAGGGGTTATTAGCATATCTGTGTGAACTCCTCAATTTTTACATTTAGTTACGAAACCTTCAGTTTTACCAATGAAGTCTGTGTATAATGATAATAATAATAATAATAATAATAATAATAATAAAGCATAATTAGATCTGGGAATCAGGAAGTAAGTTTCCACCATTTTATTTTAGGAAATACAATTTTTTAATGGCAAATTTACTTTGACTCTCTCTTAAGTAATTTAAGAAACTTGGTAAATGGCAGAATTACATAAACATTTAAAGACCTGCATAATTCTCATGACTATATATTACAATAAAAATTATAAAAATGTGCATAGTGCCCTGGCCAGTGTGCTCAGTGGATAGAATCTCAGTCCAAATGGGTGATGGGTTTGATTCTTAGCCAAGGGCACGTACCTGGGTTGCAGGATCAATCCTTGGTCCCAGTTGGGATGTGTGGTAGGCAATCAAATGATGTGTGTCTCTTACATCAGTGTTTCTCTCTCTCTCCCTCTTATTCTCTCCTTCTCTTGTCACTTTCTCTTCTACTTTTTCTAAAAATTAATAAAAAATATCCTTAGGTGATGATAAAAAAATATCTAAAAGTATGCTTTAGAAAATTCAGCAAAAAAAGAAAAAAATGTAAACTAATGTAACAATAATGTGATTTATTATTTAGTTATAAGCAGGTGAGAATTCCTGTAACAGTATTTTACTAAGATAATAGAATATATGGAATTTATAAATTAACTAATTCCAGGTAACACAGATAAGTGGTATTTCTAAAATAATGTCCTAAGAAATAGGAGTAGGTTAAGTATGTTTATAAGTTTGGTGTTACTGGTGTTTTATGTAAAATAAACAAACAAATAAAACAAATGTCATTAGAATCCAAGTTTATTTTGGCTATTGGGTTCTGGAATGAAGTCTCTCAAGGATCCTCCCCAAATTTGTAACAGCGTGTAGATGTCCTGCATACCCTCCCAACAATGTGATAGTTACAAGGGAACTGCTTTACACGTCTCAAAAGCAGAAGAATACTGAGAACCGGGAAGAACAGGGCTAGAATGAAAAGAAACAAAGAGCCCTTCACTATCTTTGTAATGGACTTTTTATTTTATAAGCATCACTGAGCTTTCTAGTAGTAATTTGATGCCCAGGGCATCTTTTCCCACCAAAACCATGACTTTCATCTG
This sequence comes from Myotis davidii, assembly GCF_000327345.1. Lineage (NCBI taxonomy): Eukaryota > Metazoa > Chordata > Mammalia > Chiroptera > Vespertilionidae > Myotis > Myotis davidii. The sequence continues at coordinate 4,229,797 of NW_006298312.1, forward strand.
TGTTTTCCAGGATGCTGACACAGCTCATTATCTGAGACTTCATACCTCTAAATCTCAATGTTTGCAGCAAAGTTGGGTTACAAAAAGCACAAAAAAGAACTAAAATATGAAGGTTTAAACATAAAAATATAAATTTAGGCATATATGTCTTATACTATTAAATTGCATTTAATGTATTCTTTTGTATCTAATAAATATTATGTTAAAAATGTTCATCAGGAAGAAAATCTCATCTGAATGTAAAGTACACAGTACAACACAGAGAGAAAGGGCCTGGGACCTGGTGTTCAGAGAGCTGGATCACATGTCCGCTCTCTTCTCGGGTAGACTGGGCAACATCCTAACACAGCTCCTGCGTCTGTAAGGCGGGATTGGTAATGCCTACTAACCATCTTGTCATGGAAATTTAACAATGAAAATACAGTCCTTAGTAATATGCCTAATATATGTACATAATAACCTTTAGATAATAGTACATAATATAATTTTAATTATCCACCTCATTTGTGGGTACAACCACTACACCTGATAGAAGTGACTGAAATTGGTTAGAGAAAGATAAAATGATGACAGGCTGGTCATTCTGAGTTAGCCTGTGGTCTCCTAATGAGAGCATAGTCTTTTACTAATAGCCAATTTGTTGGGAATAAAGCTGCTTTTGAAGTTCCATCTAGGCTCACATTTTTTTCATTGCTGTACTAAATTTTCGTGCTGCTGGGCTATGAGAAATCCCACAGAGAACATCATCCTCCCCTTGGTAAGACAAAGGTGTCAGAGTAGGCAGTTAGTTAGTTATTAATGGAAGAGAAAAGTGTTCTGGTTGAGCCTGATTAGGAAACGGCAGCTTCACAGTCACTCGGGGTAGTAACCTGCATCGTTCTGGCCACCGTCCTGCCTAGTCAACTGGGCAGGAAAGACAGCCTGGCAGTCACCCAGGCAGATAACCAGCATCACTGAGCCGGATTAACGGGGAGGGAGAAAACAGCGAGGGACTTCCTTTTACTAAGTGCATGCACAATAGAAGCCAAATGATGACGTGGAATTATGAAGCATGCATAGTAGGAACCAAAACGACAACCATAAAAGGGGGAGGGCACTATCCTGGGAAAGTCTGGGGAAAGGATCAGATTGGAGAAGGGCACAACCTCCAGAAAATCCAGGAAATAAATGGATTGGGTAAGGGAAGGGCACCTGCATGGGCTGGGAAAAGCCAGGAAAGAGATTGGATAGTTTGAAAGAAAGCCTCCTCTTTTCCAAACCCAAGGCAGTGCATAGAAGCTTAGCAAGGACCTCAGGGCAACCACTATAGTAGAGCCTGCCCACTCTGCTCTCTGCCTCTCTCCTCGAGAGTACTGTCACCTGTCACTTTTCCTTTAATAAATCTTGCCACTATCACTTAAAACTCCTCCTATGTGAGTGTCCCTGAAATTCTTTTACTGTGACATCACAGTCAGGATCCCATGCCTCCGGTAACAAAGGTAGTAGAAATGTTTCCTCAAGAAAAGTCTGGGAGGAACTGTACTTGGCAGGAAGAGAGAGGTGCTGGTTGTGATCAGACAATAGTTTATGAGAATGAGGTACAAGAGTGAGGGAAACGAAAAGCTGAGAACTGGAAAAAACAGGAACCAGTACATTTGTAGATGGTCCCAGAGTAGCTAGAGGCCACACAAAAAAGGAAGGCAAGTCCTTCTCATGTATCAGTGACCTTAAGAGGGGGAGGCAGAGGGTTTAGATTAATAAAGAGTTCTAAAGAAAAACGTTACCATGCATATTTTTTCAAGTGTAACTAACTTTACCTTTAATTATGCAAACAATTTCTCACTTTCTTCTTGCAATTTTTCAATGCTTAAAAAGCCTGTCTAATTCAGATAATAATAGCTCGTCATTAACGCCTGAAGACCACTCTTTAAATATATTTTGATTTACTAGTGAGAGCTCTCATTTAATGCAGAGGAAATTAAGACCTAAATAAATTGAGCAGTGCACTCAACAAATGTATATTACGTAATTTTTATTTATATTGACCTGTGAGGATACAAAAACATATAAGACTGAATGCCTCTTCTCCTGTGACATATAGTCTTCTAGGAAGTGGGCATGTGAGCCCGCTGGGCCAACCTGAGCACCTCATTGAGAGTACAATGGTCCAATGATGGGCATTCCATCCAAAGAGATCCTTCTCTTGGTCTTTTGCAGAAATATTGGATTCGCTCTTTTCCTTCAGGAATTAGAACGGGAACCTTAGAGATTCTAGGGTTATTGTTGCCACCTTGCGGGAAAATCCTTTTTGTAGATGACACAGAAGGTGAGCTGAGAGTTGCAGGGATACAGATTCCTGATGTTTTGTGCCTGAGTTTGCATTGATGGCTGAAACCATCATACTTTTAGATTATCATCCAACACCTCCTCTTCCTTAAACACTTAAGCATTTGAGATGGGTTGCTGACTTTCACAAGCAATGTAAGGTTTCTGCCTAATAAAATTGATTTAGAACCTGTAAGGGTGGAAATATACAGACAACCACACATTAATTTTGTTTAACAAAAGCCCTTTAACAGCTAAATTTATGTTGAAGTTAATGTGCTTGTTTTTACTACACTTTAGCCATCATTAAAGTCTCAGGGCTTAATACTTTCCTATATTTTGTTGAAATTCAAAATAATCTAAGTGCTCCTAAAACAATATTACTCCAATTGATCACGCTATGCTACTTCTTAGGCTTTATCTGAGCAGTTGTAGAACTTGAAAAATGCTTGCAATTTTAGTGGGTATTTCTATTCCAGAATTCTGCTTAGACACAGTGTGAAGCCACCACTCTAAGCCCCATGCCTGTATGTTTGTGGTAAAAATAGAATTTTTGCGAACAAAATGTGATGGCTTGGAAATAACTGCTACCTGCTTGTACCTTCGTGTTGCAAAACTGTCAAGTACTTCAACCTGTTAATTATCACCAACCAGAGCTTGGAATGGCTTCACTAGGAATAGAAACATCTTCCCTTAGTGTGAGATGGACAGGGGCGGGGGAGAGAAAGAGACAGAAGAGAGAGAGAGAGAGAGAGAGAGAGAGAGAGAGAGAGAGAGAGAGAGGGGGAGAGAGAGAGAGAGAGAGAGCGCTTGGTACTTGGTTCCTGGTAAGCCCTCATTATTTAAAAAATAAAAACAAAACTGAAAACTGAGTTTGTACTATTACAAATGCATGTGGTAAAACTATAGAGAAAGGATGATAAACAGAAATTAGTAGCTAGCTCTGAGAGGAAAGGAAATGGGTTGAGAAGAGCCACACAGGTGGCATCTAAGTTGATGCAACATTTTATCTTTAAACCAGGTGAGACACAGACCAGTCAGGTGGTCATTGCATTAGTAAACTTTATATCTAATATGTATTTTAATAGGATTTTGTAGTTTCAGTTTTACATTGCTTTTTGTATTCTTGTTTTATTTTTGTTTCCATAGCATGCCTTTAAAAATAAAATTTAATTTTCTTTTGAATATGTTTATGTTTTTCTAGAAAGGATGAATGGGGTGGGGAGATTAAAATATAACAGATAATGAATGTTTGCATATTAGATAAAATAGAACTTAGCCACTTATATAAGTTGTGTTGTTTTTTGTTTGTTTTTTGCTCAAGGAAATATTAATATTTTAAATAAGTTCTTAAAGGGGAATAAATAACATAATATATGACCCAACAATTAGTAAGCTTCAATTTGTTTTAATTCCTTGTGTTATTATTTCTAATGGATTTTAACCAGTTTGTTAATGTGGTATTATAGGAACAATATCTTCTCTATTTTTATTTTTAAAAAATAGTTTACTGATTTTTAGAGAAAGAGAAAGGGAAACACAGATTGCTGCCTCCTGCATGCCCCCTACCGGGTATCTAGCCAGCAAGCGGGGCATGTGCCATGACTGGGACTCAAACCAGTACCTTTCAGTGCATGGGATGAAGCCTAACTAACTGAGCCACACCAGCCAGGGCTCTCTTTTTATTTTTATTTGTCCTCTTCCTCTTCCGACTTAAAAAAAAAAAAAAAACAATGAGGCTCCTAACTCTGAGAGCTACTCACTCTCCACCTATTTTTTACATACATGTCTCAAAAATAATTTTGAAGCATAGATCATTGATTTAATATCAATTTTTAGTAAAATGGCCATTTATTTAAATAGATAACAATGACTTACAGAAATAAGCAATCAATTACACGAATATAAAAAAGTATGCTATCACAATATTTTCAAAATCCATTAACCTCAGATATGATTTTGTTTTGTTTTGTTATGATGGTTTTTTTGTTTTCGTTTTTTACATGATGTTGTATACAATTTAAGGACTATTATAGACTATTTTCTTGAAATTGGTAAAAATGTTTCTTTCCTTTCTGAAAACAATTATTGAGGTGACATTGGTTAATAGGATCAAATGTACATTTCTATGATACATGATCTGTATCATGGCATTGTGTGCCCACCACACTAAGTCAACTCATCTTCTGTCACCATATATTTGGCTCTCTTTACCCTTACTCCCCTCCCATCCCCTTCCCTCTGCTAATTCCCATACTGTTGTTTGTTATCTATGAATTTCAATTTTATATTCCACATATGAGTGAAATCTATGGTTCTTAGCTTTAACTTATTTCTCTTAGCATAATATTCTCAAGATCTACCCATGTTGTCCCAAATGGCCATATTTCATTTTTTTTTCTTATGGCTGAGTAGCATTTCATAGTATATATGTACCATGTCTACTTTATCCAATCTTCTATCGAAGGACTAAAGTGTTGTCTCCATGTCTTGGCCACCATGAATAATGCTGCAAGGAACATAGGGATGATATATCTTTGGGAATAAATGTTTTCAAGTTTTCCATGTAGATAACCAGAAGAGGGGTTGCTGGCTCATATGATAATTATATTCTTAATTTTTTGAGGAACTGCCATACTGTTTCCAAAGTGGCTGCACTCAGATATGTTTTTAATATCTGTATTTAACCGAAGTGTAACTGTGTCTTTTGTGGCTGGCTTTGCTGTAACACAGATTCCTCCTTGGTGTTAGTGTCATAAGTAAATAAAAACACACTCACAAACCTATTCTGAAAATATTTCTGAAAACAATTGTTTTTTACTTCATACATATCACAACCCATAGAAACATTTTTATATAACTTTTACCTTAATCTTATTTCCCCAAATTTCTCACCGTATGACACTTGCCAGATAGCTCCCTAGCTTGTCTGTCTCATCCCTCCGAAGACAATGCTCCTCTCCTCTCCTCTCCTCTCCTCTCCTCTCCTCCTAAACACCTGATTCCAAAAATCTTGTTCACTCACATATCACTCATAAAACAAAAATAATGCCAAGGGCACAATCACATAAGGCTGTGCCACCATAGCCTTTATCATACCAACATACTTCTCCAATCATGTATGTAGTTGGAAGGTGCTTTTGATATTTTTTAAAGTTTTACCCATTTTTAAATTATTCTTTTATTTCAGTGTGTAAGCTGCTGTCTCTCAGCTCCAGACTCACCTTTGTGTACTCTGCTTTGTGATGCTGCAACTGCACCTCTGCTAGCCACATCTCTGCCCACTGTTCGCTGAGAGGTTCTGCCAGTAGGGGACCTAGTGGGAGCCTGGAAAAGTGCAGGAGGAAGCAGCACCTTGTTCTTTACAGTTCCTGGGAGATTCTTCACACGAGTAGCAGCAATTCTTTGGCATAGCCGCAGCCTTTATTTTCCCTCTCCACTTGCAGAGCTCGCTACATCATACTCTCTGACCCAGACACTGTCACTAGCCTATAGTTCACCTTCCCCTGAGGCCTGGGGCCCAGCCCCCTGGAACCTCTACTCTGACCTCAGAGATACCAGACAAGGCAAGCAACACCCCTTCTCTGAGGTCTGAATTCCAGCTTTTCCAAGCTTCTAAGTTTTAACTACTCTGACCTCTTCTCTGAGTTCCTCCAGCTAGGGTGGTAATGACCTGCTGAATTGTTAACGGTAATAACCTTGCATTTTTTCATATCTTTTCAGTTACTCAGTCAATAACTTTACACCTACTTAACCATTATTTATATTAAAATCTCTCTGTTCAATCATTTGCTGCTGTTATTGCGTCCTGATTGGATTCTGACTGTTTACAATCCATCCGTCACTTTCAGAGTGGCTCCTCGGCAGCAACGAAGAGTCCACAAAGCTGTGAGCTCAGGCTGATGTGTCTGCATGCAAATCACGGAATGCTGTTATCATTTCCTCAGCATTTACTGTGTCCAGGTGTTGTGCTAAATGCTTTACTTGCATGCGCATGTTTAATCTGTGCACTAGCACCAAGAGGTAGATGACATTATTCACATTGTACAAATGGGAGAATGGAGGCTCAAACAAGTAGATCATTGGTTTTCAGTCCTGAAGCAGGTAAGTGGAGGCACTGAGATTAGTGCCCTGGCTGTCTGACTCCGATGCCTGTGCTTTAACCACAAGCCTTACCGAAGAGCGGGCCATCTGTACTGCAATATCAGAAACTCTGAAATTTCTACAAGTAAACCCTCAATAACTTTCCCTCTCCATCAGTATTGGCCTCTTGTCTGGTCACTATTTCACAGATAAGTAATCCTGTTTATTTAGTATTTTCATTTATGGCTCAGAAGCTCAGGCTTCCTCAGGACTCCGTATCAATGGAAACTCCCTGTCCTAGAACTCCTCTCTAATCTCACATACAAATCTACACAACTTGGCTCTAATAATTTACTCTCCCCCTTAAGGCATTAAAAGGATCTCAGTTACCAGAGGAATCAAGTCCAAAGCCTTAGCCAAGCATTTCAGAACCTTTGTGACCGACCCAGGCCCAACTTACCTGCCTCCCGCACCCCCCCGCCCCAAGCACTGAGTACTCTTCACATCAAACCATTGTAAACACACCCAGGACACAGGGCCCTTTTCCGTTCTTCCCTATACCTAGTGCAGTTCTGGGTGTGCAGTACATGTTTGTGAATAAAGGCAAGAATGAATGAAAACCAATACTGTAGTCATTACTAAATGAAATTGTCATGCTTTTTCTGTTTCTTTAAATTGCTCTCTTCTGATCTATAAAGTCAAATTTCCTCATTTTTTTTTACCCATTCATTTAATCCACAAATTTATTGAAAGCCTGTAACTAGTCTTATTCTCCAATAATGGTCTCTGATTCTCTAGTGCTTCTTCAATGAAGCCAATCCTGAAACCCCAGGTCACAGACTGCCCTCTCTCTCTCCGCCTCCCTCCTGGCACCAATCTCTCTCTCCTGGGATTTCTTATATCGCTTTCCTTATGGCACTTATATCTATTTTGACGTTGGGTAAAAAATAAAAAATTCCTAAAGGTAAGGACTGTCTCACTCGTGTTAATTCCACAAGGAGTCTTTAAAGAAAGGTAGACATTCTTTGTTATCTCACCTATAATAAAAATGTTAGGAATCTAAAAGGCAGTATTATGGGATATATGAACTTTTTGCAATTCCCTGCATGCTTTTTTTTTTCCCCCGCCGGAGATGTGCGCGCAACCCAGGTACATGCCCTTGACTGGAATCGAACCTGGGACCTTTCAGTCCGCAGGCCGACGCTCTATCCACTGAGCCAAACCGGTTTCGGCTCCCTGCATGCTTTCATGAAAGAAGAAGATTTTAAATTTTAAAATAGCAGCAGTATTTCATAATTTTAAAACTATTAAGTTTAAAATTAAATTACCAACTAATTACAAATATTTCAGACTAAGATTTCCCTATGGTCTTTAGTTTTTATTTTCACCTGTTCCTGAGAAGCAATGGAACTTGGACCCTGGAGACATGGGTTCTGAAGTCAGGCATATTTGATTTTTGAATTGTTGCTGCCATTTCTTGGGACTGTGATGTTGGAATATTACTAAACCATTTTAATCTGCCGATTCCTTGTAAATAAAACAAGAAAATACCAAGTACTCATTTCATTGGGTTGTCATAATGATTAATTAAGATGATGCATATAAAAGGTTTAGCATAATGTCTTCTACATAGTAAGCACATAATTAATGTAAACTATTAATATTAACTGCCTCAACATCTTCTAGTCCATGCAAAGCTCCCCAACACAGCTTTGAATGTGGTTAAGATATTGGAATTTGGTTTCAAAACAATGTCAGCTCTTGAAAGGAAAGTGTAGAAAAATAAAAATCCATTATATCTGTGAGGTAGGAGGGGTTGGAGATGGATTATGTGACTCTCAAAAGTATTAATTATGGTGAAGACTTCATATTAGTCCTAGGGGAAGGTCAGTGCAAGTGGGAATAAAGGTTAGTGATCAAGGGAAGGCAGAAATACATTCATGCAGCTGGTGACACTCTGTGGGTGGCAATAGTTACTATAATATATGGAGGGCCAGACGCAGAAAAACCCAGAGGACCCAAGGCAACACAGGTCTGCAGTGGAGTTTTCAGGGAATAATCAAGGGTAATCAAGGTGAGTGGGCTGGTCAAATGCAAATCTAATTTTAATATGTCTAAGTTACTTTGTTTATAGGCAGTTTGTCCTGTGTCCTCAGTTGCCAGGGTGTCTTGAATGGAAAGGCTTGCATGTCACTTGCTTCTGATATGTGGATAGCTTCAGTCACATGCAGCAGGGTTTCCATATAACTAAGGGGGTGTGCTCCTGGCCTCCACAGCCTTGGTAAGCATGGCTATTAGCTCTGACAAGTAAGGACATTGGCTACCATTATTGACCTTAATGGAAAAGAACAGAGGAAGTGTGTTGTTAGCCAAAGATAAGGTGAGTAGTGTCACATGTAGTTTTTAATATTTAATGAATCTATATGGGTACAATCCATTATGTGACAATTTAATTATATGACAAAAAAGTTTGATAAATAATATTGTGGTAGGACATCTAATTCATTATTTAACAAAGAAATCAATACTTTCATAAATCATCGTTCTCCACAGATGTACTTTTTTCCCCTCCAAGTGTGTAAAAATCCTTATTCAGATTCCATAGGCAATTTATTTTCTGGTCAGGGCAAGTTTGAATGGAAGTTTAATTGGGCCCAGGACAGACATAAATTCTATTTACCTCTTTTTTTTTTTTTTTAACCATTGCATGGAAAGGCCTTTGTTACAAGTACTTTTCAGGAAGCCTTAACCATGTACAGAAAGCATTTTCCCATCATGTTTTAAGAGCAGAAAGTAGTGGCAGCCATAACTTATGTATTAAACTATAAGAAAACAAAATAATAGCACAAGAATTTTTTTGCATACTATCCTTTATATATAGTATATAATACATATATAGTAATACATATATATTAAGTAACACCTTTTTTTTTACTTCAGTATTTTTCAAGTATTAGGTTTTTAAGCATCGCAGAATTTAATGCATTTATTAAATAGATGCCTCCAGATCAGTACTGACTTTAATTGTTTAGATGTTATTCCATCTAGGAGAAAATTATTTTTTTCTAGTTTAAATATTTGCAATATATAATATATTACTCTCTCACTTAAATTAAATCCCATCTTATTTTTTAAACTATTATAATTCATCTATTTTATAATTTAATTCACATTCATCTACTTTATAATTTAATAGTTATGCTTCTTTGTCTGAAATGATATATATTATCACATTCCCATTCTAATCACAAATGATATTGAACAGAAGAAATCAATTGCGGAATACATTTTTTCCTCCACTTATGTTGCTTCTGATTGTTGATCATATGTGAGTAAAGTATTTAAGATTCCTGAATTCCTCAAAAGAATTAGCACCTTAAAAATCTATTTCCATTGACAAAAATGACCTATTTTTATTAGAGGCTAACACTACTAATTCTCTATAACAAATTCAGAACCAGAGTACAGCCATCTAAACCCTTCTTTGAATGTAACAAAATACATTATTTGTAATTTTTCATCTCATTTTAGCAACTTTATTGCATTAGTAACTGCCTGTCATTATATCTTATTATTAATGATTTTTTCAGAAAGTAATAAGGCATAAAAGCCTTTTGGATGCATTTTCATGTTTGAATACAAATATTATCATTTAGTTATTTTGTAAGTTCCTACTTAATAGTTCATGTTTTGACATTTGGTTAAAAATTACTGCAGGAGAATAAAGTTTTCTTACATCACTTAGCATCGAGCATTGTAAAATAGCATTTTTTCCCCAGAGGTATATTTTATATCATGGTGTAGTACCCTAAAAAATGTCAAAGCAGAATTAAGAGCAAATATAAACATTTCTGGATTAGCAGAGCCTCAGACCACACAAAATCATAGTGGCTAAGGTCTTGAACTTGAAATCTGGTTCTACCATTTTCTAATTGGGGGATCTTGGGAAGTTTATTAATCTTTCTGTTCTTCGATATTTTTCCTTGAAAAATGAAGATAATTATATTACCTTTCTCATAGAGCACTGAAACAATTTTTTTAACTTTTAATTTGGAAATAATTTTAGACTTAGAGAAAGTTACAAAAATAGGAGGGAAAGTTCATATAACCCTATGTTAGTGTCCTATAATGCTAACAATGTAAATTAGCATAGTATAATCCTGAAAGCCAGGAAGTTAAAATTGCTGCAATACCATTAACTGAACCAGAGACCTTATTAGATGGTCACCTAGATTCTTTCAAATGTATATATATTTTTTCTATTTCAGAATTAAATCCAGTATTCTACATAGCATGTTATTATATCTTTTCAGTATTCTTCCAATTTGAAGTAGCTCCTCAAGTCTTCCTTGCATTTCATGGTTTTTGAAATATATATATTTTTCAGAGAGGAAGAGAGAGGGAGAGAGAGATAGAAACATCAATGATGAGAGAGAATCAATGATTGGCTGCCTCCTGCACATGCTACACTGGGAATCGAGCCCACAATCCGGGCATGTGCCCAGGCCGGAAACGAATGGTGACTTCCTGGTTCTTAGGTCAGCACTCAACCACTGAGCCATGCTGGCTGGGTATGGTTTTGGCCCTTTTGATGAGATTGGGCAGTTATTTCATGGTTGATATCTTAGTTTTGCTTTATATATTTTCCTTTAGTCTTTACTTGTATAGTATCCAGTCAATACACTGCTTTTCAAAATTAGTCAGGATAGCTTTTCTATATATATATATATATATGTAATTTTGTGAACTTATTTTCCTAGAAAATTTTAAATGTGCCAGAAAAATGTTCTTTTGTTTAATTTAGGTGATATGATGGTGGACAAAAACTCTCTCTAAACCTGTTGGTTTCAGTTTGAGTGTTAGCAAGAGAGCTCTGTGGATTGGAGCTAGACTTATGGCATTAATATTTTTCTTCCTCTGCCCTCCCAAGCCAGATTCCCTCTGAGCTTTGTTTCCCCTTAAAGTTGACAATATAATATATACCTTGGAATATATTAAAAATGGAAATAAGAAGAAAATGGAGGGACCTGGTACAGTATATTATTGATACCATTCTGGAGTACTTGATAACTTGGGGAATGATTGTGGGCCATAACAGTGTGGGTTAATATCTAATTTTAAGTCTAAAGAAAGGAAACCAAGAGTTAATCATATCCTGAGTCTGAAATACAAAAACAAACTAGTCACAAGTTTTCTGTTTTTAGTTTGTTTGTTTTTTAATATTCTCAGCATAAATTGCAAGCCTAATACATGTTGAAAGATGATAACAGGCAGAAAAGCACTTCAGGTTGATAATAAACTAAAGAAGAGCTGATCTCTATCATTTTGAATTTACCTGAAGATAGCAACACTACACCTGTTATGATTGATTCTAGACACTGCTATTTTTTGGAAAACATGCTGACAAACATCTTTCAATGAATGATTTAAATTATTTTAATAAGTAAGAATTTTATCTTATAATTGGACATAAAATGGACACAAACCTGATTTAAACATTTTTATTCAAAGGTAAGTATTTTCCACTACTTTTCTTACTGTGCTAAATAAGAGCATAATTTGGTATTTTGGAGTTAGAGTTAATAAGAATTGTGAAGTACTATGTTCTTTTGAAATATTAACCGATTTTTTTCTTTTAAAATTATTTTGCCCTTTCAATATTTTAAATATTCATGTTCAAAAATGGAATGAGCAACAGAACCATCAGATAATCAAATTACTATCATATCAAGGCTGATGATAAGACTGTCTCTTTCATGAATCATCAGTGATTCATTTCACATAGTTTTAAAAGCATGCAAATGCGTTTACGTGGGGGGTCTCCCATAAATGGATAAAAACGTCAGGAGGTTATTTAGGCAGAATTTACTGAACAAAGTTGAAAATCTAAGACTGAATCAAGTCTACATGACAATTTCTTCATGCTTTCAAATACTCCTTAAACAAAAATAAATGTTTAAACAAAAATAATCTGGTTCTACCACTTAATACTCTAAGAAGTTATAAACTGTCAGTTCTCTTCAATTAAATTATATCTTTTATAATTAATCATTGTGCCTCTATAAAATTATAACAAATACTCTACAGCTCATCAACAAATCTTGTTATAGATTCTGTATAAATCTGTTTGATCTCAAATCACATGTTCTGTGAACGTTGGCAGCATAGATTTTATCAGGATGAAAGCTTAGCATTTCCTAGGTTAGTCTCATGGTAGAAGATAATACAGAAAGCTTTTTGAAACCATGTTAATATGTAATATGGTTTATATAATAGCCAATATTTTCTATTATCATCCAATAGCTTTTCTTTAGTTTTTGAAAGATTCATATTCCATTGAGTTATACAGGGTGAGGCAAAAGTAGGTTTACAGTTGTTCTTATGTAAAACAAAACAATAACTAGTAAATAATAATACAAAAATATACTCTGCTTCATGTTCTCACAACTATAAACCTACTTTTGCCCTACCCTGTAAAAGATAGTGTGTGTACATAGAAGAGCAGATTGTTAGCTTTCAAATTAAAATAATAATAAAATAAATACATGTATGTGGGAAAAACTGACCTGAAATTGCAAACTTTAAGGAAAAACTATCCCCTTGCTTCTCCTCACCATCCCTGCCTTGCAGACTGCCTCCCATATGCCACCCTTCCTGTTCCAGTCCCCTGGTGTGGTATAAGCAGGTCTATCCCCAAGTGTCTTCTTTTCAGGTTTCATTTCTAGGGTACCAGAAAGATAAAAGGAATGCAGGTGCACAAAGCATTTGAAAGGGTTCCATTTTCATAGAGTGGACGCGTCAAATTCCCTTCTGTCCTTTGAGCCCAGGTCAACTCAGCTGCAGTTTGAAACTCCTGAAGCTCCTAAATCCACAGGGTTTATCTCCTGCTGGAGGCTTCCTCCTGCTGGTCATCTCCGGTCATGCAGCCTCACTGGGCTCCTCCCAGCACTGCAGCTGCAGTAAAAACAGCACATAGACCCCCTTTCTGGTTCCAAAATGGCCTTGGAGCCGAATACCATGCACACCTGTGGCTCCCTTCATTTCATACTATTGCACAGGCATGTTGACTATGTCCTGGCCATACAAGCTCACCACTCTCAAGTCTTCCCTGGTCTCAGCATGGTTTGTCCTCCGTAATTCACACAGTGACAGCATGACTCTGAGGTCACCCTAGTGCCCCAGGAGCTGTAGTGGCTGCCTGACAGCCGCTTGGTGGATAGGTCAAACTTTGGTCAGAGACTAATGAAAAATTTCCCAGCACCCTGCTTGACTCAGACTGCTTCCAAGCTTTGCTCATATTATCTTCCCGGTTTTCTTGGCCCCTGCTTGCCTTTGGATGTGGATTTATGAATTCAGTCTAATTTAGATCATTGCCTGAAGTCACAATGGAGGCTGCTGGCTCACAATGACATGCTCCTGGTGGCCACCGGAAACCCTCTCCCTGAAAGAGTCCTGTTTCCGTGATATGGTTCTGCCAGCACCTTTGAATAAGTGCCTTTCAATTTGGGGAACGATCTGGCCCATAACACTGTCCCTTATCATTAATTGCAAGGTCTCTACTGGTGGCCTTCACAACTAAATATGACAGCAGATGCCAACTATAGTCACCAAAAGGTGATTAAATAACATTTTTATCATTGCTTTTATACAAAAAGTGTAACTCAAGCTATTTGCCTCTTATATCTGGGATCAATACCTGTACATTTCCCTTCTATGTCAGTGTCATTACTCCTTTGGGATTGACACAGTATTTCTAATTTTCAGTATGAGAAAATGAGGATGAATGATACAAGTAAATACATGAAATTATGTACAGTAATATTTTAAAATATTTGTTATTGATATCAGAAAGGAAGGAAGAAGGAGAGAGAGATAGAAATATCAATGATGAGAGAGAATCATTGATCAGCTGCCTTCTGCATGCCCCACACTGGGGATTGAGCCCGCAACCCAAGCATGTGCCCTGACTGGAATCAAACCGTGACCTCCTGGTTCATAGGTCGATGCTCAACCACTGAGCCACACTGGCTGGGCAGTAATTTTTTATAACATGCTGTGTGCCTATTATTTTATAAAATACTAGAGGCCTGGTGCACGAAATTCATGCAAGAGTAGCCCCCCCTTCCTCCAGCTGCCGGCACCAGCTTCCCTCTGGCTCTCAAGACCCAGGCTTCCCTCACAGCCCTGGCTTCATCCGGAAGGATGTCTGGAAGGACATCTGGTCTAATTAGCATATTACACTTTTATTATTACAGATGTTCAAATAATTAAGTGGATAATTAAGTCTCAAACATATCTCCTCTAAGTCATCAACATAGAAGCATAATGTGCAAAGTCCCTGCTGGTTGTTAGCAGGACCTGATTAGCAGGCAGAGCTGATAGTCCTTTAAATTTCCCTCTTTCTGTGACCCAGAGTGACCCTGAGGCTTTGCTTTCGCAGCTCTGTTCTAGAGAATTGATTCAAGCCAGCCAGTGGGCGAGGCAAGCTTGGAAGCCTGACACAAATACAATTTTGTTAAATCTTACAATTTTAATATGTTGGAAGCCAAGTTGAATTGTGTGTCTCTTTGATTATGAACTTATGAGGAAATGTCTCCATACCATCTGAATTTTTAAAAGCCACAGTCTTACTGAAGACAGACATCAATATGTGTGGCTTTATAATTATTGACCAAATATAAATGAGATAAACACTGACACAGAGGTGGGACGGTCAAAGACAATGAAAGCTATGGGGCTTGGACAGTAAAGGAAAGATGAACATTCGCTGAGTAACTTCCACTTCACAGACACCATGCCTGGTCCTTTACACACAACGTGACATTCAGTTCTCATAGCAGCTTCTTAATTTAGACATTATTAACTTCATTTTACAGTTTAATAGACTAGACATACTCATTGGCATATCAAAGGCCCAGCAACACTGTGAAGGAAAGTTAATGTTCTATTTAGAAGTCTTGAGTTGTAGTCACCAAAAGCTCCAGCTAACTTAAGGAAAACAAACAGAGAAACATATGTATCTATGAAGATGATAGGTTGGTTTACAGAATTAGAGAAGTTAAAGACAACTCAGAAAGTTAAGAACCAGGCAGCTCCAGTATTTAGGTAGCAGGTGCCCTCCAACTGAAAGGAAAAGACTTAGCCAAAGTCACACAGTAGCCAAACCAGCTAAGTACTCCCATCATAACTGTAAGTTTAGCATTTATTATGAACTGAACTGTGTTTTATTTGTTGAGAGCCTAACCCCATGTATATCAGAATATGACTGCGTTTGGAGACAGGACCCTTAAATAAGTAATTAAGACAAATATCATATGATCTCACTCGTATGTGGTATCTAATGAACAAAATAAACTGACAAAGTAGGTCTAGAGGCATGGATACATGGAACAGACAGACAATCTCAGAGGGGAAGTGGTAGGGGGGACTGGAGAGATTAGCTAAAAAACATACATGCATATATGCATAGCCCATGGATACAGACAACAATGTGGTGAAGGTGGGGGAGGTACTGGGTAAAGGAAAGCAAATGAGGGAGGGGGAATGGGTGGCATCTGTAATAGTGCCAATAATTTTTTAAAAAAAGAAGACGTGGCTAAGTTTAAATGAAGCCATTAAGGTGAGCTCAAATCCAATCTGGCTGGTGTTTTTATAGGAAGAGAAGATTTAGACACAGAGACTCCAGGGATGAAAGTGCACAGAGGAAAGCCCATTCAAGGCCACAGTGAGAAGGTGCTACCTGCAAGCCAAGAGGAGAGGCCTCAGCAGAACTCTAACCTGCCAACATCTGATCTTGGACTTCTAGGCAGCAGAACTGTGAGAAAACAAATTTCTGTTGTTGAAGCCAGTCTGTAATATTTTATTATACAGTGTTCTTTCCATAACATTATTTCTTTAATTAATGAATCTTATTTAAAAATAATTTTAAGGCCAATATTCTACATAAATGCATCTACTTGTAGGCATCCAGTTGACTCAGACTCATTAATGCCTTCCTGGGGCCTATGTAGCATAGTGCGTTAGAGAGGAGGCTCTGGGCATGGAAAGCACAAATCCCAGCTCTGACATGTCTTTGCTGGTTTGCTTTGGTCAATATTTTTAACAATTCCCTGCATCCTTCTCCACTGGCAAAGGGGATAATAATTGCATGCAACTAATGAAGTTGTACAGATTAATCTATGTAAAGCACTTAGGATGGGGCCTGGTCTAGACTGTTTATTCTAGGTACATCCTTCAGGGGCAGGGAGAAGGTGATTGGAAAAGCATTTTCAGCAGTGCAGTCAATCCAAGCAGGCCATGTTCCCATGTCACAATTGCCATTTGGTTAGTGGTTCCTAAATGAGATCCTTCAAAATTCTAAGCATTTACCCTTCCTCTTCCTTTTTCTCCTTCTTCTTTAAACTTGTCATGGTCTCATGTAAAAATTTAGACAATAAAAAAAAGAACAAACACTTGTCATGGCCCTGTGTGTGTGTGTGTGTGTGTGTGTGTGTGTGTGTGAATGAGGAGGAAGTGACCATTTTATTTCCTCTCTACATTTTACCCCAAACCCAAAGTGCTTCTTTTTGCACTAACTCACAATTTATTCACAAAAATATCATCAACTCAGGATATTCTAAAACTAGTAGGTAAAGTTGCTGAAGCCCTTGCATGTCTGGCTTCATGCACAGAAGCAGGTGATAAATAAACAAATAGGAAAATATTTGTTTTTATTGTTACGCATCTTGTAACCTGTTCTATAAGTCATCTTTTTTTGCATTTTGAAACAGTATTTGCATTAAAAACATTAACTGGTATCGACACATTCAAAATACATTGTTTTGTTTAGTTTCAAGCTATATCTCCATTGCAATTTGTACCTTTGAGAGTGTGGGTTTGATTTAAATTCCAAAAATCCTATAGATACATTATGATATCATTTCCTGTGGGCTAAGCAAGTAATATTCACCTGGAAGTTACAATGCTATTATCCATTATTCTTTGTCCTTTCAGCAAGCTGAATTAAAAATGTATTTCCCACAACCTATTCAACTAGAAATTTGATTAACACATTTTTCACTATATTGTTATCATGACAGCAATGGCTCTTATAGCAATTTAGCATAACAGATGAAGGGATGGGCCATTCAAACATGTCAGTTAGTTTTTACCCACAAAAATTCAACAACCATATGTATATGAGTTTATGGAATACATTTTTAGCACATATCACACGGTTATTTTTGAGATTTATTCCATGAAAAATCCACTCTTGTGATTGTGTTTCTAGTTTGTGTATTATATAAGTTAAAATGCTCTCTAAATTATCTGAATCCTATAGATAGCAATGATTTTCATGTGACAATGAGTCTCTTTTTTTTGGTATATTATTTCCAGCTTCTAGTTTTCAAATATTTTGAAGGTTTGGTATGAATCTCCAAATTTTATTTCCTTGGTTCTATGACATTTGGTAAGGATTCCGCTCTAACTTATCTCACAGTGATGCCCACGTCTTTAGACAACATTCATTAAACTCAGGGAGCCTAAAATGCCAGAGGAACGAATCAACAGGCAAGGCTGGAGGCACTTCGTAGATGTACCTGAACAGACTATTGCACAATAGCCAGCTCAATATGTGACAGCTTGGCGGTGACAAAGAAACCAAATCTGTCATTTATTTCCCAAGGTCTATTTCCCAAGTGCTAGCCCAGGACTTATGGACAGTCTCGTTTACAGATGAGGACATTATCGAATTTTACTGAGGTTAGTGACTACTCCAGTGTCAGGCTGCAGGTTAGTTACAGACAATTCATGTTTATAGCCCACAATCCCAATTTGCAATTCTTTGCTAACCTTGCCAAATGATTCTATGGCAGAGAGTATGTTCACATCTCACAGAAAAGTAAACAATTAAAATGTGGCAAATACATCAATGAAGGAATACATGACAGAATTTTTTTATTAAGTGGTTTGTTAAACCATCTGTAGATAACTATATAAGTTGGTATTTGCTTAAGCAGTCCCTTATTTTAACCCAAACTCTCTTAGTAGAGCAGTGTGAAAATCCTTTATGAATGTGGCTGATTGGCCAACAGTTATTTCTCAGCTGTAACAACTTTACACAAACACATACACAGAGAAGTGGAAAGAAGGACATATTACTCATGATCTCCTAGTAATTAGACTTACTCCTTTGCTCTCTCTGGGGAGACGAGGGAGGTGGGGTGACATATCAACTATCTTAGGCCATTTGGAGGTTGTATCAAAAATACCATACACTGGGGTCTTATACACAACAAATATTTAATTCTCACAGTTTGGAAGGTTGGAGTATGTAGATCATGGAGTATGCAGATTCAGTGTCTGGCGAGGCCCCGCCTCCTGCCTAGGCATCTTTTTGCTGTAGCATCACAGGGCAGACGGGTCTGGGAGCTCTGTGAGGCTTCTGTTACAGCAGCTCTAATCCCATTCATACAGGCTCCACCTACATGATCTAAGCTTCTCCCAAAGACCCTGCTTTCCTAATGCTGTACCACCACATTGGGCATTAGATTTCAACATATGAATGTTGGGGGGGACACAGATATTCAGTCCATGGCACCAACTGTCTGAGGAGCCAGATTTAACAATAATTAGGTTTTCCCCAATGCCATGTAGCTGGCAAACAATAGGAAGAGGCAGCTGACACCCTGGCCATGCTCCAAATCCATGCACAGGACTGATTTTCCTGTTTTCTTTACACTCGTTTCAAAACTCCTGATATCAAAGGGGTCAGGATTGTTTTCTTGTCTTATTTTTACAGTAAAAAGTTATTTCTAGCTTTTCTATTACAACATTCAGACCTTGGATAACTTCCATTTGGATCCAGGTCAAGCATCCAATCCCGGTCCTGCCTTTTGCCCTTGGGACTCAAAATACTTGCTCTTCCCCCAACTCACTCCCCATGAGCTGGAGAAGGAGAACTCTGTTGCTATTGTCCTAGCAAGAGAATCTTGACCAGAGGCTTGTGCACTTTAATGGTAATACATGTAACAAAATGGGTTTTCCTAAAATGTGTGGCTTGTTTCTATCCAAGGCTGAGCATTGTTATGTAAACCACTGTTTCACTATTTGAATTCTGAAAGATAATTAATATTATTCCATTGATAGAATTGAAATTAGATATAAGTAGATTTTAGTTCCCTCAAAAATAGTGGAATGTATTATAGAATATATTTTTTCTCAATTGTATTTATTTTACCTTATTTGTCAATAATTCTGGAGACAAATTTTTAAAAAGTTTAGGTATTAAGTCAGAGGGGAAAAACACTAATTTTTCTGAAGGACCCAACTAAGTTTTTTCTCATTCTAGCTCTCTTTCTCTCCCTCTTTCTGGATTGTAGTTTCTTAATTTAAATTCAGTATTAAGTGCTGGCCAGTGTGGCTCAGTTGGTTTGAGTGTCATTCCATATGACAAAAGATGGCAGCTTCAATTCTCAGTTGGGGGCACATGACCAGGTTATGGGTTGGATCTCTGGTTGGTGCACTTGAGGTAAGAAACAGTCACTAAATTTAATTTTAAGATCAAGTTTTAGGATAAACATGGCTTAAGAATCCTGTACTAGAGGTAGATTTAGCCACATATTCTAATTGAACTCAGATTATCTGTGCTTTTATAAACATACTAGAGGCCAGTGCACAGGCCAGGCCAGTGTCGGGCCCCTGATTGGGGCCAGGGGGAGAGCAGCTCCCCCTGTGGTTGGTGTGATTCTCTTAATTTTACCTCTACTTTCTGAGACTGAACCTGGGTTTTCCTGTCACTCCTTAACTGAACCTGGGTTTTCCTATCACTCCTTAACTTCATTCGTGCGCTTTTGATTTGTGTGTGGTAATCTCACTTGGACATTTAGGGCTCCTGTCTTTGAGTTGCTGTGTTGGTTACCGCCTCCTCTCCCCACCTCTTCCTCCTCCCCTGACCCTTTCCTCCAGCCAGGTTTACTGAGTCAGTAGGTGACTCAACTTGAATGTTGACTCACTAATTAAATCAGTGGGCATTTGTTAATTTGGCTCACACAAAGGCTCACAACAAAGGTGTTGGGGGCCGTTTGGGCACTGGGCTGGGCGGGGGGCAATCAGGGCTTGGATCAGGCTGGTTAGCTGCCACAGTGTGCATCATAGCCACTGGTCATTCTGGTCATTCCACCATAACAGCCACTGGTTTTTATATATATAGTCTAAAGGCCCAGTGCATGAATTCATGCATGGGTGGGGGTCCAGCCAGCCCACCCCAATGAGGGGTGATCTGGGGCCAAGCTGGCCCGAGAGATGGAACAGGAGAAGTTGGCCAGCTGGCTCTGCCCCTGATCGGGGGTGTTGGGGCAGGGCTGGCTTGCTGGAGGGATCACAGGCAGTTGGCCAGCTGGCCCTGCCCCTGATTGGGGTGGGGGGGGCAATCAGGGGGCAGGCCTATTGGGGAGAGGGGCCGCGGGAGGTTTGGGGGGCTGATTGGGGGCCCCTATCGGGTTGGTTGGCTGCCACAGTGCATGTCATAGCTACTGGTCATTCCAGTCGCTTGGCTTTTATATATATAGATGTCTTTTTTTAAAAAGAAGATATGTATCTTACACATAAAGAAGTAATTTTGAATCAGCACCTCAAACTTTCAAGTCTTTGTCAATTTCTTCATTGACCACTCAGGTAGTTTGGGTCAATATTTCTCCATGGTACCAAAGGAAGTGAAGGATAAAATGTAAAGTCAGTTAAAGGAGGAGGCAGCAGCAGAAACACTGCTTAGGTGCTCAGGGCATTGGTCAACAACAGTTAAGAGAAAGAGGGCACACACAAAAAGGAGGAACATTAAATATGCTATCATGACAATGTCAACCACCAGAATTTTTAGACAAGGCCAGTAATCTGCTTGGAAGAGAGCACTGTATAATTTGTCTTGAAGGCATATTTTCATAGTTACAAGCATTCTATTTTATTTAGATTAGATCCGTGTTCAAGTCTGGTGGTATTATATTTATTCTGGAAAGATGTATCTAATCACATTCTCCCAAAGACAGAAAAGAAAATCAGCTGTGCATAATAAAACAAATTGTTACCGTACTGTATGCCAGCGCCTCTGAAAAAGAACAATATATGGATTTGGGGTGAACTTTTCCTTACCCTGTACTCTATCCAAGTGATTTTTTGGAATCATCTATGTCATGGGTCATAACCAGACATTTCATTTACAGGAAACTAGGTAGTTTCTCATAGTTCCAGATCTTTTCTAAAAGTGTGATGTTGGTTTCAAGGGACTTCAGATGGGTGATGTATAGTCAATGCAATTATAACCACTTCTGCAAAAGTATCTCTACATTATGTCAGCTTTTTGTGTGTTCAACACATTGGGAGTGATGAGTAACATATACGTTCTACAATAAAATTTTCTTCTACTCACCTTATATTAGATTTGTTGAATTGTCATTAACTGTATTTCAAAAACACTTAAAAAGGACATTGCACTGCTTTTTTTTGGTAAAGGGAGTCCTGTAAATTACAAATTGGAAAACAACAAAAAAGTGTGAGGTATTAGATATTTCTAGATGTGAGCAAATACATTTTTAACATTTCAGCTGGAAGAAAACACTCACTTTTAACTAGAATTTCACATGTATTTAAATGTTTAAAAAATCTTAGACAAAATAGAATAGCATTTAGATCAAGCAAAAAAATGTTTTTTCAAAGATACATGGAATGACATATTTGGTAAGATCTGCTTTTTTTCTTGGAAATTGAATTGAAAAAAGAAATGAATCTTAATAGTTGACAAGGACTAGCTGGGAACTGAAAAAGCACAAACTATGTCCCCAGTAAATAAAAGGATTATATATCAAGGAGGAGGTACCTTTATTCTACTTGGTCTCATTCAAGTTTGGAAATCATTTTAGGCTGAGTGCTAAAACAAAAAAGCTTTATTTCTTCTAACTTATGTTAAATCACATTTTAAAATTTGTGTCCCAAAGGACTTCAAACAAGCACAGTCATAATATATTCAAAGTAACTAATTTATATTCATCAGTCATTCCTGCCCTTTTATGGTATCTATGTTTTGAGACTTAGTTTTAGGATTATAGCCAAAATTCACACACATCGGAAAAGAATATTAAACAAGGACAAATATCCCTTAAACCACACAAGGATTAATGACACGTTCAGAGACACCCTTTGCGACACTCCCACTGCAGACATAATTAACGCAGGCACATAAGTGCACATCCCCTGAGATGTGCTTCATTTATACACTGAACTCCCGTTACAGTTCCCTTCCCTTCCAAATACAGCCATTCAGTTCTATGCCTTAATATTTTTCTTATCAAGTTTTGGAAAATCAAATAAAACAATCCTTCAAGGAAATTGAAGCTTAGAACATGCAAATTGTATTAGTTATGCACAAGGATTCTTAGCTATGTATTAACAGTTTAAGGGATTAGAGAGTTGTTTCATCTTCTTATAAATTTGAACTGCTGCAGTAGATGTGAGAAATTCCTGAGAAGCCTACTGAAGCCAGTTGCTTTTACCCATGAATAAT
Source organism: Myotis davidii (assembly GCF_000327345.1). Lineage (NCBI taxonomy): Eukaryota > Metazoa > Chordata > Mammalia > Chiroptera > Vespertilionidae > Myotis > Myotis davidii. The sequence continues at coordinate 4,252,718 of NW_006298312.1, forward strand.
ATGCCCATCTGGGGGCATGGCTAAGCATTTATCTTTATCCCGTACTTCATGAATATGTGGGACACTTTCTCTCTCTCTGGAACTGTTAGACACAATCCACTTAGATTTGCTCTTTGAGGTGAACGGCAAAGCTCAGATGAAGATTTCATGCTTCAATAACTGACATGTAAATGTAGAGGGTTAGGTTACAGGGTAGTGGGGCTCAAATAACACCCTGTAAGTGAGTTGGTTAATTCAAAAGAGAATGCAAACTAATGATGAAGGAAGTAACAACCAAATTGTGCTTAAGTATTTTTAAAGTTGGAAAAAAGAGAACCCTACACTGATAACATGGGTACTTCAGGAAATACTTTACCTCTAGAAGTGAATAGAGACCATTCAGCTGTTTGAAATAGAAAAATATTGCTCCTTAAGAGTCTAAATGAAAGTAAGTTATGAAAGAGAAGGCACTATGGCTGAAGGCGGATGATCGGTAGATGTGTTGGTTTTAATTTTTATTATTTAAACTATACATGCTATGTATTTTTGCCATTTGACCTTGTAACAGCATTGGATTTATTTGGTCACTTCCTCCATAAAATACTTTCTTCTTTTTCCTGGCTTCCTTGGTAATTTTTGATTTTTTTTTTGGCAGTCTTACTTAATAATACCATTACTTTCCTAACCCAGGACCCATCTCCCAGACTTTGCTTTGCTATCTACCCTCGTTAGGGTGTCTCACCCCGGATCACACTCTAGATTTGCTCCTTATACTGGAGATGCCCCACTTATAACTCTAGTCCAGATCTCTCCCCAGAGCTCCGCATTTTTATATACAACTTTCTGCTCACATGTTCAAGTGTACATCTAGTGGGTACATCACATTTAACACATATAACACTAACTCATGACTTCTCTCTCAAGAATACTCTTATGACAGTGTTCTCCTTTTCAATAAATGGGAATCCTGTCTCTTTAGTAGCTCAAAACAGGTACCTTGGAATTATCCCATTCTTTAAGTCTTCTTCTACTCCTTGATTTAGCATCAAGCTGTGTTGGCTATATCTGAAAATACATGCTGACCTGAAGTACTTGCCACCATCTTCATTACGTCTACACTGAATTTTTGAAATAATACAACTTTCCCCTGGATCATTTTACTGGATCAATTGCCTGCCTTGACCTTTGTTCTTTCCACTCAGTCTTTGCAAAATACAAAAGGCAAATAGGTCCTTCCAAAAGATTAATATTTTTTTTTCTGTGCTCAAAACCTTCCAATGGCTTCCAATCTCACTGAGAGAGAATCCAAGTTTTTAGACCAGTTTACAAAGTCCTATATCATCTGATCCCCTTCCTTTCCACAACAGCAGAGTTCCTGCTAATATCCCCCATATTCTTTTCCACTCAGAACGACTTCCTTGCTGCTTTTCAAACATATCACGCATATTGATACCCCAGAGCCTTGACTCTGCCAGGAATGCTTTTCTGCTATAACTATCCACACAACTCCCTCCCTTAACCCCATTCAGCTTCTGCTCAAATGTGGCCTCCTCAATGAGGCCTTCCTTAACCACTCTATCTAAAACTCCTTCTGTTTCACTGTTTCTGTACACATATTTTTTTTTCTCCATTGCACTTAATACCGCCTGACTCAATGTGTTTCCTTGATTATTATTTACTAGTGACCCAGTGCATAAAATTCATGCACATTAAAAGGGAATTAATTAGAGGAAATATTTTAATATTGCTATTTGCCCTTTATATAAAATAGAAGTATCAGAGATGAAAGAAAATTAGTAAAATGTATGTGAAAATCTTCCTCCTGTCAGAGTCTGGGGTGCACCATGGGAACCAGAGTCAAGTTCCCACCCACCCATATGTGTCTCGAAATTGTGCAAGACCCAGACCGGGCCGGCCCCACCCCCATTGGGCTAGATCCAGACCCAGCTGGCCCAATCCCTGTCAACCCCGTTGGGTGCAGGGCACAGCCTGAGATCCCCTGGATCCTTGAGGTCCCTTGGCCTGGGAGAGGGGACATGGTCTGAGGTCCCCTTCAAGCCCTGCCAGACAGGGGGCGCAGCCTCGGTCCCCTGGCCCTGGGTGGGGTGCATGGCCTGAGGTTCCCTGGCCTGGGCTGGGGCAGTGGGCATGCCTTGAGGTCCCTGTCAAGCTCTGTGGGTGGGGGCCATGGCCTGAGGTTCCCTGTCAAGCCCCATGTGGCAGGGACATAGCCTCAGGCCCTCCTGGCAGGTGCTAGGGCAGGGGGCACAGCCTGAGGTTCCCCATTAAGCCCTGCTGGGTGGGGAGCGTGGCCCAAGGTCCCCCGTCAAGCCCTGTATGATGGGTACATGGCCTCATGTCCTCCAGCCAGGCACCAGGGTGGGGGATGGTCTTAGGTCCCCTGTCAAACCCCACCGGGCGAGGGGCACAGACTCAGGTCCCCTGCCCGGCCCAGCTCCACACAACCTCAGGTGCCTGCTGATTGCTCATTAAGGCTCATTATGGGAACTTGGCCTCTGTTTTGGGCACACCCATCTTGTGTTATGGAATCCCTGCCTCTGCTGTGGGCACAGCCATCTTGACCATTATGGCATGATGGTCAATTTGCATATTCCCTCTTTATTAGGTAAAATTTCTTGTCTCCCACACTCAATCTCAATGTATTCTCCATGAGAAGAAGGATTTCTAGCTGTATTTAATGCAGTAACTCTGGTGCTTAGAACAGAACCCCCTATAACACCTTAACAAGCTACCAGATGAGTACCTTTTGTATGCTTTTTAATTTCTATGTTTCACAATACAGATTTCAAAAAGGGAAGGTAGTATAAAAAATAAGTAGAAATGAAGGAAAGCAGTAGTTTCTAAACACAGCTGGTTTAACACATTTATTGTTTCTTTTAATAAATACCAAACTCTATTACATGATAAGGAGTTTAATTTAAATTAGTGCTTTACAACCAGCTGCTCTGCTATCATGTGAACAAATTAGGATCTCCAAAATTAATAGATGAACTTATGTAATTGTACTAGAAAAGAGATGAGGCAAGGAGATGGATTAAGGCAACTCATTAAATAGATTATGATGAAATAAGATAAACATAAATTTGTGATTAGAAGCTATAGTTAGAAATTATTTACTGCTGCATTGGCAAACTTGAAAAATAGTCCATTTTTCTATTTACTATTTATTTGTCTTGGTGGTTAGACTATAGAACAAATATTTTATAAAAATTCACTTTCTAGACCCTACAGTTTTCTTATAAAGGCATTCTTGTGGATATTTTCCATACTTTATCAGCAGTCAGAATTTTTAATGCCCTTCCAATGATTGGAAAATTTCCAACTTTATTAGTTAAGATAGAAAGCAGAAAACTTGGCTCCACAGATACCTTGGAGGCAGTCACTTGACTTGGTGCCACAAATCAGATTTTCCCATATATGACTTTGACCTAGAAGGGAGCAAGTTAAGCCCAAACAAGCACCACTTGTCAGGTTCTGTTCTTAGCCCAAGATTAAATTAATAAATGCATGTTAAATGTAGCAGTCCCTCTATCTTAAATTTATCATTATAGTTTATATAATGTACAATAAAAACTTATAAAATAGTTTCATGTAATGGTTGAAATGAATAAATTTGCAACTTTCTTGTATAATGAGATCTAAAATCTGTCTCGGGTGAGAAGACAATCACATTTTTTCTTTAATGGAGAAAGCCTATATCGTGATCTATTATATAATCAACAGCCCTTTAACAGTCCGGGGTGCATAGATGCTCAATAGATAATTGACTAATAAAGTATATTATATTATAATTATAATATACTTAATAAATGTACTCATTAGATATTAAGAACTTGGAGGCCCTATCATCATAAGAAGGGCAAGAATTTCAGAGTCATCCAGCCCTACGGCATAACCTGAAAGTTTTCTTTACTGCCTTTGCTTCACTTTCCTCTTTAGTAAAATAGGGATCATGATGCTTATTTTGCCGACTGAGATAATTAAAGCAGGCAATGAATTTTAAAGCAACTGATACCTAATAAGTACTCACGTCAAATGGTAACTAGTGCCTACAAACTTAGAGATTTCCAAATAACCTATATTCTGGAGTTCAAGCAAAGTCCTGTCTGTGTGAGGCTGCAGAGTATTTCATATCTAATTACCTGCAGATCTCGCATAGATTGGACAAAATTCCTCAGGCAGCTGTGAATCCTCACGTGGGTCCAAAATTGCTGGTGTGCATTAACAAATACTTAAGAACTTGGACCTAAATGTTTTTGTCTGTATTAGGACATAAACCATGTAACAGAATGCAAATTATTTAACACCAATTTAGTCATGATTTGCAGAGTAATAATATCTATTTTTTCCACCAAGGTTACTCTAATTAGAACCAATGAGACTCATTAAAACTCAAAACCCATCTAGTGCACCAACGCCGTAGTAGACAAAATTAAAATTGGGCACATTGGTGAGACAGCTCTTCTGTTTTCACTCACCTTCAAGTAAGATGTCTCTGTGGTGTTTCTTTGCAATTTGCATTCCTTAATGTACTCAAATGTGTGTATAAAACGCTCTAATCAATGCACATATTGAAAAAGTATGTTAGCCTGCATTTTTATTATTGTTTCGAGTGTAGAGGATCATGGTAGAAAAGGCTCTAACTCCGTTTTACGCCTGAAGGATTTCAGACAGTAGATGGATTCATGCATCACTGGCTTTTCAGTGAAGAGTGAACCCGACCAGAAGACTGAGAGCGAAAAGGTGAGGTTTCAAGGATCTGTGGAGCATGGCAGGA
>NW_006298312.1:4257532-4271898 GCF_000327345.1 Myotis davidii
AGGCTCGCAGGCCAGAGGAGCCCATCAGGGCAGCGGGGCTTAGTCCCTGCCTGGGCCTTAGTGGTAGGGTTTTCTTTCCTGACAGGTGTCTGGAATACATGAAGCCTTCCAGCAGTGTATTTTGTGAATAGAAACCATATCGTAAGCTAGGTCATGAACTATACATAGAAGCTTAGCCGGTGGGCAAGACAAAAAGAGAGTCTAGCAAAGGAACAATGTGTGCACGATTCTCAGAGGTTTGAAAGAGAATGACTCATTTGGGAAACTGTTCGTGGTCACTGGTTGGAGCCCAGAGGACATTAGGGAAATGATGGGGAATGAAACTGGAAAGATAGACTGGAGCTAGATATTGAAGAATCTTGCCTGCCAAGCTCTCTGGCTCCTTGGCTTATTGAGTATGTGTGGATTGTGTGATGGGTGATAGGGGTAGGGTTGTGGCTAGATCTCACCTTAGGATCTCCCTTTCCTCTGTGGAGAAGGATGCAAGTTAAGAAGATAAAGGGAATGGTCAGTGTAGGTCAGGATGTCTCATTTTGAGGAGTTGAATGAGTGGAATAGTAAAGAAGAAATGAGAGAGGGATCATACCAGAAACTGTATGGAATATACAGTCATTGATGGTGTCAACTGGCATGTTTGCATGATTAATCAGTAGTCAGGCATTTCAGCATAATAAACATTTTTGTTTGGCATTTTAGTACACATCACTGCCACATTGTGATTTCTTTATATATGTCCAGACTTGAAAAAAAACACAAAAAATTTTATGAGGTAGACTTACAATAATTTTACTTTAAAATCCCTTTGAGTAAAACTAGTGACAGTAACAAATTATAGCACCTATTTTTTTGGTACTATTGTTCTAAATGCTTTACAAATATTAATTCACTTAAACCTCACAGCAACCCACATGATGGTGACTGTTATTATTTTCATTTTTCCAGATGATCTTAGAGAGGTTAAGAATTTGTCCAAAGTTTCATACTAGTAGGTGGTGAGGTTATGATTTGAGCTTAGGTAATTCTATTCACTAGTTCTTAACCATTAGCTTGTGCTTAATAAATTATGTAATTGGATAAAAAACTCCCACAATAACTTGTAACCACCTTGGTTCTATTACCCTCTTATTATGCTTTGCTTGCAAGAATTTGGGTAAAACCATTTTTAGCATGTAATGCAAAGTAGAGTGCAATTATTCACTGAACATTCAGTTTTGTGAGATCCTGTCAGAGGTGTAAGGGGTATCTAGCTTCTGAGAAGAGGGGTATAAACATACATGTAGCAGCACTTATTACATACAATACATGCACAAAGCAGTATAAGTAAGGCAATCAAATGGCATGTTATAAAATATCTAACACATATAAATACATAAGAAATGGAAAAAACAAACAAAAAAACAAAAGGATCAGCCTAAATGATTTTTTTTTTTTTTTGCCTAATGAATAAACTAAAAAGGATATGTGTGTGTGGGGGGGGGAGGAGGGTGGTGGCAGACCTGCCCCTGGCACAATGACTGCTCTCACATGTCCTCCTTTCTCACCAGCAACCATTCAAGGCCTCAAATGACAACAGATCCACCTGAGAGCACAGGTGACTTCACCATGTTCACTCTTACACAGTGTCTCAAGTGCTAGGGTTTTTCTGCATGCATCTAAAGTTAAAAACAAAAAAAAATGAACACATTTAGGCTTTGCATTTGTTTCTGTAGAAGATATATACTATACCAATGCTTAAAAGATAGTGACTATTTTATTTTTATTCAGTACGTACCTAGTATCAGTATTTTGTTATTTTCTATGTATAAAATAAGATTAGAGCTGGTCTCTAAGCTTTCGCATTTATTTTCTAACTAAAAAGCTATAAATTTTGCCACTGGTCATAGGTAAACAAATATTTATTAAATATGTACATAGAAAATAAATATATTTTATTTCATAATTTTGTATCTATTCATTACTGAGCTATTTAAACTACACAAGTAAAAATTACTTTTAGATAATTAGGTGATACATTTTATCATCTTTACTCTTACTTTTATATTCCTGTGCTGAATGAGAGGCTGAAATATCCTCATGTAAATGCATCAAACACAAACGCAGCATCCTCAAACATACTCTTTTGCTTTGCAATAAACCTTTTATTTACAAATGGGTTTTCATTATCTATAGAAAATGCAAATGATGCAAGTGAACTCATTCAAGATTAATTTTATTTGAGAAGTGCAAGATGTGTTGCTCTTCCTTTTCACAGGCAAATACCATAACATACATTAATGTTTCATGAGAATAAATAGCATATTAAAGGAATCCTTATGGAGAAATGACATTTCATCATATCACATACAAATAATTCTGACATTTGTGGGGACAAAGAAACATGACTTTGACATTACCCTTGGCTAAGATTTTAAAATAAAACATGGTGTTGTTCTTTTGTTGTTGTCGTTTCATTTAGATAAGTTCACTCAGCATCACTTAAAATCCCCCCACACAATGATTCCAATTTTATGCACAAAAGTATTTATATGTTCAGCTTCCTTAACTGAAATGTTTTATGTTTGCAAGCCTTAAGCTGAGCACCACTGCTAATACTTTTTTATTATATTTAATTTGTATGAGTTTTGCCTCGGTTGAAGTAAGATACAATCCCTTAGGAGCCTCATTAGGACTTCCATCTGAATCAGAAAAACAATAACTGTTTTCTCTCAGAAGAAATAACCTTGGAGAGCTCAAAGTGATGTTAGGTGCCAATCTTGGTGTCTGAGTTCACCTCAGCTGAATGATTTAACAATTTTGAGTTATATCACCCAGGAGGACCGTGATGTTATGAATCTATCCTCCTCAGTAGGCTCTGCAGTTGAAACTCCTGTCTAATGGTGTGTGCTAATACATAATGATAATGTCCTTCACTGAGTTTCTCTCTAATGGTGTGTGTTACTTTATAATGATAATATGTGAGAGCGAGACAATAATGTTAACATTCCTTCTCTACTGAGCAGAATATACTCCAGATATTACGGCACTCTTGAATGACCCCAACTAGTGGCTCTCTCAAATTGGAAAACAGAAAGTGAATAAAATGGAGAAGAAGCATATCTCATTTTAAATTTGCCAGGCAAGAAGAGAAATCGCCCCATGGTAATTCATTAGGAGACACAGTATTTCGAAGAACTAGAGGCAGTTGTTTTTTTTCTTTCAATGTCTTATAACATAGATGCTCAGGGGTTTATATTTACTTCGTCTCCAAGTGCCCCTTGAACATGATTCCCTTTTAGTGGAAAGGATGTTAAGGGAACCACCTGGCTGAATCCCTCCTGGGGGTGAACATGCTGCAGTTTTTCTGTAAATTCTCCCATGATTCTATTCAACTAGCACAGCCCAGAGTAAAAGTGTAAACAAATGTATGATACTTTATGCCAAAGTACTTAGAACTTTATTTACATTGGGAAAGTCATTTAATGAAAGCATCCACATCTTTACTTCTTATTAAGGTCAGTCAGAACACATAAGCAAGAATGCTCTCTGATTTTAAAAGAACAACAAGTGAGAAAGCAGAACACCTATTTATTCCCATTGGAGCATTATGGCATAGGAGTCCTCAGGTAAATATGAAGAATCAGAAACTAAAATACTAAAAAAAGTTGTCAAAAATGCTAACAGCCAGACCTGGCCAGCATGGTTCAGTAGTTTGAGCATCAGCCCACACACCTAAGGGTCACAGGTTCAGTTCCTGGTCAAGGGCATGCACTTGGATTACAGGTTTGATCCCCACCTGCAGGAGGCAACCAGTCCACCTATCTCTCTCACATGGATGTTTCTCTCTTTCTCTCTCCCTCCCTTCCCCTCTCCCTCTCTCCCTCTCCCCCTCTCTCGCCCCCCCCTCTCTCTCTCTCTCTCTCTCTCCCCTCACCCCTCACCCACTTGCACTGTCTCTGAAAAATCAATGGAAGAAGTGTCCTTGGGTCAGGATTAAAAAAATTGTGAACAGCCATATATATTTTATAAGGTAAGGAGAGTGAGGTGGTTATTTTATATAAATCGATCTAAGTACTTTATGCCCTGACTTTTCCAGTTTTATTTTTGTGTGTAAAGTTGTCACAATACTACAATTAATAAAACAGTGTTTGTGAAACCCCTATAAACAATTAAACTTTAGTATAACAAGTAGTAATAGTAAAAATAATAGCAACTGCTACCCACTGAGTATTTAAAATGTACCAAGAGAAACGAAAAATAAAATAAAATAAAATGTACTGAGAAGAAATAAATAAATAAAACATACCAAGATTAGAGCAGTGTTTTTACATTTATTATCTTATTGAATTCTTTTTTAAGTGTTTTTTATTGATGTTTAGTTAGCAAGGAAGGGAGAGAGAGAGAGATGGGAACATCAGTAAGAGAATCACATTGATGGGCTTTCTCTTGCACAGGATTAAGCCTGCAACCTGGGCATGTGCACTGACTGGGAATGGAACCCCAAGGCCCCGTGGATCCATGGGACAATGCTCACTCCACTGAGCAACACCAGCCAGGCTGAATTCTTAAAAAAAATAATCCTATAATAGAGTTACTTTTCCTTATTTCTAAAGTTAATGTCAACCTAAATTCAAATGGATAATAAATGAAATAGCTGATCTTGCCTGTCTCTGGATTGTGAGTCCGAATTATGAATGGAGACAAGGTAAAAATCATCTCTCCAGTAAGTTTTGTAAGTTGCCTTTGAGGTTCATTTTGCCATGCTTCTTGGAAGTGGAGTGGTCTGTAGATCTGTCACTCCTTATTTACATACAAATTCAAAGTCAATGCCTTGGAATAGAAGGGCTGACTAAAACCAAGCAAGCTCTCTAGCTTCCTTGACTAGTCCACGTGATGGCTATCTTCATAGTCATCCTTTCCATTGCCAATGTCTATTCATTATTACGTGAAAAATAAAGAAAGAATAAAGGTATTTTATGAGATATACTGAACTCTCTTTTAATAACACTGTAGCAATGAAAGCAATTAAACCAATCCATAGAAAACATATGACCTAGATATGATCTTTACAAGAGGTCAGGCAGAAGTCTTTATCTAGATTACAAAATTAACTAAAATAAAAAATAAATTCTAAATGAAAATAAACTTTAATGGAGGGTCAACCAACAGCAACAAAAAAATCTTTAGATGCTAGTCTGTGAAGGGTTAATTCAGCAGGCTTGGGGTGTTGAAACCCCGCACATTTCATGAAAGGATGGGTCCTTGATGGGCTCCTAGGGGACAGTCTCTAAGCCTTTGGAATATTCTGGCTGATAACAGTGTCTTTGTATGCTTGGGGCTTAGGGTCACATCAGGTAGCTTACGCAAACAATGTGATACATATTGAATTATTGCTTTTTTAGTTTCAGGTTTTTTGTTTTGTTTTTTTTCACCTGAATCCTTGGGTCACACTGTACTGATTAGACTTCAGGGGGTGGGTGGGGGCTGGAAACTGAGTAGCTAAGGTCAGTCACAAAAACAAGCCATGCCTACTAGTATACTACTGACCCCCATAGGGACTCTGGACTCAAGGCTCAAGGGAGCTTCCCTGGTTAGCAATACTTCATGCGTGTCTTAACCCGTTCTTGCTTAGAAAATTAAGCATTGTTTCTCAAACTCCTAGATTCCACTCTGTGTGCTTTTTGTCTCTGCTGACTTTAAGCTGTATGTCACTGTAATAAACTGTAGCTGTAAGTATAATAGCTTTCCTGAGTTCTGTGAGTTCTACTAAACTGTCAAACTAGAAGATGGTCCTGGGCACCCAGCAAAAATGCTGCTAATAAATTAGGGAAACCACGGAGTGAAGAGCTTCAGACCATGCACAGTGGCTCCTGGTAAAGCAAGAGCTGGACCAACTAAACTGTCCCAAGGCAGATATGGAGAGCTGACCTCAACTCCTTCGATACCCTGGGTATTTATGATTTCTGAACTTGCTCAGCTTTGGAAGCTTCCCAAGGTCCAGGTATAAAGTACAATTGCAAAGTGCGTGCAGAGAAAGAAGAAAAGTTCTATTTGGGGGAAAATAGTAAGACAGTGAATTTGTTAGTACTGTGTCTCCAAAAAATTAGAGTATCAGTTTCTAATTCTCTTTTGAAAACTTAATTTGTAAGAGACATCAAGCTATACTTGATATATACTGACATACAGATATATTTTGTACACATTTATATATATTGAAAATACGGTATATTAAGTATTTACATGGTATAGCATATCGTAGAGAGTAATTCAGTTTTACTAGTTAGAGACCCAGCTGCTAGCCCATGCTCAGCAACTTCTTAGCTTCAAATTGGGCTGATAAAAATGGTCTGAACTATTCAGGACTCAGGAGGATTCATCTTCGTCCCAACTCTGCTATTGGCTAATTTTGTAAATTAGTTAATTCATTTACACTGTGACCCTCAGGTTTCTAATTCAAAAATAGGGATACTAAATTGTATATCCCATAAATTATGTAAACCCACTTCCACTTTGCAAAGCAAAATGAAAATATACACTTTTATTGCTTTCAATTAATAAAGTAAAACACTTGGTTTGTTTACTGAAGCAGACTATTGTGAGATTATGAGGTATAAAGGCACTAACAAGACTAAAGCATGCACCCACCCTTATTGACAAGGGTGATTAAATCTTCCTACTCTAAAAAATCTGTCTTGGTCCTTGCCCACCTCTAGATATAATCTCACATAGCATTTGTTAACACATTTTCTTGTGACAATTATCTTATTTTTCTTTTCAATATTCTCATTTGTGTTTCTGTATATAAATTTCTTAAGAAGGAAACTCTATATTAAATAGAGCAATTACTATTATTAAACAATTTGATATCCCTGTCCAAGTGAGACCAATAAATTAAATGTACAGTAGTGTTATTATAGCAGGAACTCTCAACCCTGCCTTTTATTTATGTAGAGGCCCAATGCACGAAATTCGTGCAGTGGTCGGGGGTGTCCCTCAGCCCAGTCTGCACTCTCTCCAATCTGGGACCCCTTGGGGGATGTCTGACAGGGATTGGACCTAAACCAGCAGTCGGACATCCCTCTCACAATCCAGGACTGCTGGCTCCCAAATGCTCATCTGCCTGCCTGCCTGATTGCCCTTAACTGCTTCTGCCTGCCAGCCTGTTCAACCCCTAACCACTCCCTGCCAGCCTGGTTCCCCCCAACTACCCTCCCCTGCCAACCCGATTGCCCCTCACTGCCCTCCCCTGCTGCCCTGATCACCCACAACTCCCCTCCCCTGCCAGCCATCTTGTGGTGGCCATCTTGTGACCACATGGGGTGCCATCTTTGACCACATGGGGGCAGCCATCTTGTGCAAGGGTGTGATAGTAAATTTGCATATTACCTCTTTATTTTATAGGATTGCTTAGGAGGGGGGTAAAAATAACAACACCAAATAAAAAAAATCAACTGATTTATTTAAAAAAGCAAAAAATCATTTCAGGCCAATTGATCAGATCTCTAGGAATGAGAAACAAAGCACCTGCATTTTAAAAAAAGGAAAATAAATCTCCCAGATAACTGTGTGCAAATCAAAGAACCCTTGATCCCAAGTCCAAATTTTAGTTTAACTTCCTATTGGTTAAAATTTTGAATATTTAACTAGATGTATGTTAAATTATAAAAATTCAGTTGAATCATGACCATAATCTTGTTCATAAGAAATTGTTTTTTGAAAAGTACCAAGTCTGGTGGCAAGGAGCTCAGGAATAAGTGAAGTCTAACTATGTCATCCCAATTTACTTCAAATTATTTATGCACAGATATAAACAATCATTATTTAGTACAGTTAATAATCCATGACAAGTTTCCTTAAAAAATGGGTCCTCGAAATTCAATTTTATTTATTAGCCAATTTGATTTTTTTTTCCTAGGCATTTATCCATCAAACAAGGCACTGTTATTGCACATGCATTATGCAGCATGTCAAATTAAACCATTGTTGATAAAACAAACATTAGTTATCGAAATTATCCAAATGCCAGCTTGAAATGCTGTGTTGTAGCTAATAAATATGCCTAACTTCCAGTACAGAAAGAGTGGGCAAACATGATAATTTGATTTCTATGCCTGTATTTCATAAAAATTAAAAAAATATATATCTCACAAAGAACAATGGTTTCATCTTCTATTTAGTGCTAGGCACATGGTGTTGGCACAAGTAACTTTTAATGGTAACAAGTATTATCAGCAATACTAACAAGTTCTCTTATTTTGTTTCTTTATTGGAAAACACATTTTTAACATCTTTAATCATGTGGAAAGGGCTTTCCAGTGCTCAATTGATATTATTTCTAAAGTGTGCATTTCCTGGAATAAGAGGAATGGCCTGAGATACAGATATTTAGATGAATTATCAAAGAAGGGACCCAAACTTAACATTTTTGATCACTTATGAAGTAAAGTATTTGTTATGTGTAAACTTATTAAATTCATGCTGATAAGCTTATTCAAGGCTCTAAATTTGACCTTGATCCTGTATTTTAGTGAGGATTACTTGTTGAGATGGCTTTAAGACCATCTATGACAATCTGCCCAGATCTGATACTACAAGATAAATTAAATTTTAAAGTGGCTAGCATTCTCAAAAACTATTCTATATACTTAGTGTTTACACCCCTACATCTATCTTCTCCACACTATACCCCAATGGAACTTTCCATTAAAGAACTTTTAAGGGTACTGTAAAGAATGCAATAAACCATTAATATTTTCACCTTTTTTCAAAAATTCCAATTAATACATATATTTTAGATAGAAACATGACCACCATTGTATAATGTAACTAACTGTAGAAAGTGAGATTTAAGTATTAATTTTCTCTTTTTCCTCAACTTTTATAAAGCATACTTCTTAAGCAGAGCAAATTCTTTAAAGAGATACATTTTTATTAATAACATATGATTAGGCACTTTTCCAAAATCTTTCTCCCTCCCTTCCTTGCTACAAGTGCATATCATGCTCCTACTGGGAGACAGGTAATATTCAGGCATAGGAGATAGTAAACATTACAGACTTGGTCTCTGTCCTTAGAAAGCTTGATCTTACATTATGAAAACAGACTTAAACAGGCATCTAATTAAAGGAATATTTATAACCAATGTGTATTTAGGAGGAAGATATCGCTTTGGGAACTTATTCTAAAAGCACTTCAGAATAGACTTCCTAAAGAAAGCAATATTTAACCCAAAATAATCAGAATAAATAATATGTAGCCATGTAAACCACCTTAAAGTGGAGATAAGGGGAGAGTATCAGATGCACATAAGAGCATTTGCAACAAAGCCATCTGAGACAAGGAGGAAGTGTGCCATGTTCTAGGTATCCTATCTAATAAAGACGGGATATGCAAATTGACCATTGCTTCATGACAAAGGTGGCAGCGCCCACAGCCAATAAAGAGGGAATATGCAAATTGACATGATAAAGATGGCAGCAGCCAGGCCGGGGCACTTGCATTGTCGCCATGGTGACAACGCAGGTGTTCTGCCCTGCTCCAGCTGTCCCGGGCCTCTGGGCAACACGTGAAGGCGGAAACGTGGCTCTCGGCCAGAGAGAAGGCAGAAAGGCAGCTCCTGCTGGAGTAAAAGTGGTGCCGGCAGCCAGGGGAAGGAAGGCCTATTCTTGCACGAATCTTCATGCATCAGGCCTCTAGTTAAAATATAATGATTTTTAATTCTTAGTGTCTGTAGGAGGGAGTCTCTAACTTGGCATTATTAATAGTTCAGACTGGATAATTCTTTGGTGTGTGTGTGTCTGTGGGGGGAGGGTGTATGTGTATGTGTGTGTGTGTGTGATGTGGGGGGTTGGTATGGGGGACATGGGGCTTGTTCTGTCCTATCCATTACAGGATGTTGAGCAGCATCCCTGACTTCTACCCTCTATATGCCTGTGGCAACCTCATACCCAAATTGTGACAAAGATGACTCCATGCATTGTTCCTTGGGAGGTAAAACCATCCCAACTGACAACCTGGTCTACAGGTAAAAGGATTAAGAATGGGATAACAGGAGGCAACAGAGATTAGCAAAGGTGGCTCTTCCACCAGACCTTATTGCCAGTTTGTCCTTCCATATTCAATCTGAAGCTTTTTGCTAAAACCTAATTCTCCACAATCCTCTTCTTTTCTCCTTACTCAAAGTATGAGAAGGTTGACAGAATTAAATGCCTCTCAAGAAACACAAGCCATCATTGTCCAAGCCAAAGAGGAAATAGCTGGAAGTAAGAAAACCAATTAGAATAATAGGTTTATAATCTTAGTGAGAAATGTTTAGGGTTGGAGCTGAATAGCCCTGTATGGATGAAATGAGATTTAAAATATTTTAAGAGATAGCATTAATATTTGTTCATCACAAATCTTTTATATGTGGTGAGGAAGAGGAAGATGTGAAGATAACTTTCAACCTTACTTGGTGATTAGTGATATCATATTCAAGTTCTGGAAAATAAGTAATATGAATGTTAAAAACTCTATAATATGGCAGACAGAAACTGAGGTAACATAGATTATCCAATTAGGTACTACATGGGACAAAGTGTGAGTAATAAAGAGAAACATTTAGTGGGTCATGCCTTCTTTGAAGGAATAATGCACATCTATGAAAATACTTTTCAATCAAAAATTACTATTATTTATTTTATATATAATTACGGGAGATGTCTGACTGCAGGTCAGACTTCTGGCTCCTAACCACTCACTTGCCTGCCTGCCTGATTGCCCCTAACCACTGCCTGCTGGACTGCTTACACCTAACTGCCCCCCTTGCCAGCCTGCTCACACCCAACTGCCCCCCTGCTGGCCTACTCATCCCCAACTGCCCCCTCTGCTGGCCTGCTAGCCCCCACCTGCCCTCCCTGCCAGCCTACTTGCCCCCAACTGCCCCCCAACTTCTCACTACCAACTGACGCCCCCACCAGCCTGACCACCCACAATTGCCCTCCCCACTTGGCCCCTAACCACCTCTACCTCAGCCCTGCCACCATGGCTTTGTCCAGAAGAATGTCTGGAAGGTCTCCTGGAAGGCCTCCCAGTCTAATTAGCATATTACCCTTTTATTAGTATAGAGAGAGGCCTGGTGCATGGGTGGGGACAGGCTGGTTTGCCCTGAGGGTGTCCCAGATCAGGGTAGGGGTTCCCTTGGGGGTGAGGCAGCCTGGGAAAGAGGCCTTTGGTGGTTTGCAGGCCAGCCTACCCCTATTGGGGTGGAGGTCCCCACTGGGGACGGTGCCAGCCTGGGCGAGAGGCTGAGCAGTTTGCATGCCAGCCATGCCCCCATGGGGTGAGGGTCCCCACTGGGGGTGTGTGGCCAACCTGGGTGAGGGGATGAGGGTTGTTTTCAGGCTGGTCAAACCCCCCAG
The DNA here is from genome assembly GCF_000327345.1 of Myotis davidii. Taxonomy (NCBI): domain Eukaryota; kingdom Metazoa; phylum Chordata; class Mammalia; order Chiroptera; family Vespertilionidae; genus Myotis; species Myotis davidii. Next base: position 4,268,908 of record NW_006298312.1, read on the forward strand.
AGAGGACCCTCACCCCATGGTGGCATGGCCAGCCTGGGTGAGAGGATGGGGGTTGTTTGCAGGCCCCTCCCTCGACGGCTTGCCTGGGCGATGCAAGCCTTCCACTTACTCTGGCCAGCTCCATGGCCACCACCCACAGGCCTCTCCTTCAGCGGCTGGCCCAGGAAGGCAGGAAGCTTGGCATCCTCCATCACTGGGGGTGATCCAAACTTCTTGCCAGCTACGACTGGCTCTGTGGCCGCCACCATCTTTGTCTTGCTAATTTGCATATTCCCTCCTGATTGGCTTGTGGTGTTGTGGAGTAAGGTCAATTTACATAGTTGTCTATTATTAGTGTAGATGAGTACAGTTTAACAAAATAGGACCTTCTCCAAAGTAGCAAATATTATAACATGCATGGTGAGATTAATCACTGCTTACTTCATGATTGCTTTCTTCTTCCCTCCCTTTTTTCCCTGTCTCTATCTATTTTTATAATTTTCTATTTAGTTTAAAAAAGGAACAAACAAGTAAAGGAGGAGAGACATCAAGACAGATGCAGAGACAAAAATGAGAAACAGAAAAGGAGTCAATATTGCTTTCCCCAAGGTATGGTATGCCAGACTTTATTTTAGATAATGTGCCATATGAGACATATCTCTCTGGTCCCTAGAGACTTTTGAAATAATTGTATTTGGGTTGCCCTTCTTTTATCAAGAGGCTCAAGATGCTATCAACGTGTTTCTATTTCACAGAGCTTACAAACCTTCAGTGGAATCTTGGATGTTTTATGGCAAGTATCTTGGATAACATACACACCATAAAAATGTTTCTCTATTAATCTTTGGAGTGTTTTGTTCTGTTTTGATCATAGTTCTGGGGATTATATTACAGCGTGTTTACTGTTTGAACTGTACTTTCTAACTGAACCACAGTGTTCAGGGGATGTAGTAGTCTACAGAGTTAGATGAAAATTAGTTTACACAACACAATGAAGCCAACACAGCTTATGCACAGGTGAAAAAAGATCATCCTTTTTCTAAAATGAAATTCAAGAAATCCTTTTATTTGCCTAATAGAATGAATACACTTCTTTCCCAGAAACACTTATATTCTGCTACAAGGCACACAATGTATACCATATGTACAATATATCCTAGTGAATAAATGATAGTGTTATAAGGAATCTTAAGAGATATCTAGTCTATCCTGTCTCCAAATAATGAGATTCTGTCTACAGCATCCTTGAAAACAATGATCCTCTTTATGCAAAGTCTCCATTCTTCCTCTTCTCCTTTATGAAAAACTACATGCTAGGTGTGGCAGTGGCCACCTATAGCAGAGTGAGGCTGATGGGGCTCCTACTCTTCTCTACATGCAGCTCCAGGCAACTAGAGAAGAAGGCATGTTATGAAGCAAGCGCTGCTGCAAATACAGCAACTGGACTCATTCAAAGAGCAGATTGAGACTCTACAGTGTTCATAGCCAAGATTAAAAAATACTTCTAGAGGGTTTATTTAAGAAATAAACTGCAGATCATTTTTTTAACCTCATTTAAGCATTATCGTTCAATGTAATTTTTATTTTAGACTTTAATAGGTATGTGTCTATTGACCTAAAATATTTTATTTTTATTTTTCCTTAATTATCTTTTTAAATTCTTCAACAATTGGGCAAATACTTATATCATTAAAAAGAAGAAATTGAGAATATTTATATATATATGACACATAGGCACAGACAACAGTTTAGTGATAGCCAAAGGGAAGGGGGGTGGGTAGAGGTAGAAGTGGGTAAGGGGAGGATAAATGGGGATGGAGAGAGACTTGGGACTTTGGGTGGTGGGTGCACCATGCATTATGCAAATGATGTTTTATTAAGTTGTGCACTGGAACCCTGTATGGTTTTTTTGACCAATATCATCCCAATAAATACAATAAAGTAAAAAAATAAAATAAAATAAAAAGAAGAAATTGACATAATTTTGCACTTATATTCTTAACAGAATGGATAATTTTCTTTTTTTAATATATTTTATTGATTTTTTACAGAGAGGAAGGGAGAGAAATGGAGAGGTAGAAACATCAATGAGAGAGAAACATCGATCAGCTGCCCCCTGCACATCCCCCACTGGGGGTGTGCCCACAACCAAGGTACATGCCTTTGATTGGAATCGAACCTGGGACCCTTTACTCCACAGGCCGACGCTCTATCTACTGAGCCAAACTGGTCAGAGCAGAATGGATAATTTTCTGATAATGAATAAAACATTTACTTGGGTGAGATAGAGTATTTAAAGATTAAATTAGGCAGAAAATAGAAGAGGAAGAGGTGTAAAACATCTCCCTTTAATTTGTAATATTAGCCATATGTTCTTGTTTTGGGAAAGATTAAAAATGTAGCACTATGAAATTTACCATGTTTTGATAAATCATTTAAAATTAAGATAGGTTTTCTTAAAATAGATTTTTTTTATTTACATAGATCAAATGGGTAGGTTTTACATGTAAAGAGTAATTCAAGATTGGGAGTTGCTTTTGGTTGCCTTTAAAGTGTTCAGTGAAATTTAAATATAGAATAATGGAATTAGACATAATTTTTATCTGTTGGATTTCAAAGAGCTTCAGACTCTCTTGATTGTTGTTGGTCATAGGGTATAAAGTATTTTGAAATATTATGAAATATTAATTGACAAAAGAAGTTTTGAGAAATTAGAAATTATTGCGTTGCCATTTTATTTTAGACACTAGAGGCCCAGTGCATGCAATTCATGCATGGGAGGGGGGTCCCTTCAGCCCAGCCTGCACCCTTTCCAATCTGGGACCCCTCAGGGGATGTTCGACTGCCGGTTTAGGATCGGGCCTAAACCGGCAGCCGGACATCCCTCTCACAAGCCAGGACTGCTGTCTATTCTTCTGTTTTGCCTATTGTTGAGGATATCCTTCTTGTATAGGGCTTACTCCATTGGCATGTTTAAAACACACACACACACATACACACGCAAATGCACAA
>NW_006298312.1:4271958-4282005 GCF_000327345.1 Myotis davidii
TCCCGCCGGCCTGTCTCCTCCAACTACCTCTCTCCTGGCTGGTCACCCCTTACTGCCCACCCCCTCGCTGGCCTGGTTGCCTCTTACTACCCCCTGCTGGCCTGGTCACCTCCATCTGCCCCCACTGCTGACCTGGTCACCTCATACAGCCTGCTTGTTCAGTTGTTTGGTCATCCCTCACTAACCCCCCTGCTAGCCTGGTCATAGGCAACCATCTTGCAAGGGCATGAGGGCTAATTTGCATATTACCTCTTTATTATATAGGACGGTGATTCCCTTAACTGCCTCCCCCCACGCCAGCTTGGTCACTCCTTACTGCCTCTCCTGCCAACCTGGTTGCCCCCAACTGCCCCCTCCGATTCCCAGTTTGTTCCACTATTTTTTCCCATTGGATATTATTAGATCCCTTCAATTTTACTATCAAGAATTATCAATACAAACAAAACTTCACAAATTACTTTGAAAACTCAAATGATTGCTTTTTTAATTAAAAAATTTTATAGATATAATTATAGATCCACATGCAGTTGTAAGAAATAATATGGAGAGATACTGTGTACCCTTTACCCAGATTCCCCCAGTGGTAACATTTACAAAACTGTTGTCTAAAACCACAACCAGGATATTTACATTTACTCAATCCACTTATCTGATTCAGAGTTCCCCAGTTTTACCTGTATTCATGTAAGTATATTTAGTTATATACAATTTGTTTGTTTTGTTTTACAGTTGTATTCTTTTTTATTGAACTTATTGGGGTGACATTATCACATGTTAACCCACCACCACATGCAACTGTTCCATCTTCCCAAGGGTCCCTTGAATTGGTCATCATAACCACTCGTGCTTTTCTCGGCCTCCTCTCCCTAATCACTGGCAACCATTAATCTGGTCCCTATTTCAAAAATGTTGACATTTTAAATATGTTATATAAGTGGAATTATACAGTATGCAAACTTTTAAGATTGGCTTTTTTCACTTAATATAATTCTTAGAAAATTCATTTAAGTCACTGAGTCTATATATATGCTGGTCCTTTTTGTTGCTAAGTAACATTCCATGGTAGATAGTTATAACAACTTAACCATTCATTCACCCATTAAAGGGTATCTCGGCTAGCTTTGGCAATTGTAGAGTTACTATAAATATTTATATCCAAGTTTTCATGTGAATATAAGTTTTTAATTTATCAGAATAAGTGCTCAAGAGCAAAATATAGTTTAATCATATGATAATTACGTATTTAAATTTATTTTTTTGCAGAGTAGCTGTACCATTTTTATATTCTCAACAGTAAAGCACATGTGACCTAGTTTCTCTGCAATCTTTGAAACATTTATTAGTATTCTCTATTTTTAATTTTAGCTGTTGTGATACTTGTATGATGATATCTCATTATGGTTTTAACTTGCTCGTCTCTGATGATTTAGGATGTTGCATTTTTTTTTACCTTTTTATAATTGGATTTATTTTACTGTTGAGTTTAGAGAGTTTATATTTATTCTTGATAGCCCTTTGTTGGATACATTGCAAATATATTCTCCCAAACTTTAGCTTTTCTTTTCATTCTTTTCACATGGTCTTCTACAGAGCAAAAATTACATTGATTCGATTTATTATATTTTTTCCTTTTATGAATTATTTTTTGTTTTAATTCTAAAGAACTCTTGCTTAATCTAGATCTTGAAAATGTTCTCCTTTTTTTCTAAAAGTTTAATAATTTTACATTTTTACATAAATCTTTGGTCCATTTTCATTAACTGTATATAGAGGGTGGCCCAAAAAATATATACACACTTTAACAGCTAATAGCTCAATTTATGTTTCTTTCTTTTCAGATTTAACCCGTCGGAATCAATAATTATTCAAAGTGTATATCCATTTTTTGGGACGCCCTGTATAAGTTGTGAAATTTAGGTCAGATATTTTTTTCCTATGGAAAATTGTTGAATGGCTAATATGTTTCAATAGAAATTTTAGTATCTTTATCCCACTGATATGATAGTACTGATAAAGTCAATACCAAATTGATAAGAAGTTTTAAATACTTTTGTTACATTTTTATTCAGAGCAATCCTTTTCATATGTTATGTCAATTGAACCATAAACAGAGTATTGCTATTATACAGTATTTGGCACTGTAATGGCAGCTGTTAAAATTGATGTTTACTCTGTTATCTTTATTAATGGGCCACTGCAGTGAATAGGCAAACAGATTGTATCTTCCTTTTGGGAAAGCAGAGCATTTAATCTAGGACTGCTATGGGACACCAGAACCCTGCCATCAAAGGCACAGAATGCTGTTGATTGCCTCTAGTTTAGGTCAAGTTCCAATGAAAGTGAGGGGGAATCGTGTCTTGAGGACCATCTGTGTTTTCTCAGCTTGTGATCTTCACCTGCATCTTACAAATGATGAAGCCAAGGCTCAGGAAGTTAAAGGAACCAGCGATCCACATTTGTTTGGTCAGTAAGTGTCAGAGCAAATTCTACCTGCTGCCAAATCCCTACAATCTTTTTAGTGCTCAAAGAGCCTCTCGGGTTTTAATTGCCTTCCTAATTTCTAGATGTTTTGCTCTTTGTCACTAGTCTAACTACATTCTTTAACGCATTTTCTTATTGCTAATGGGAATACTGGTGCCATTGAATGCAACTGCACAGTAACAGTCTAAGCATTGTCCCATTTCAACTTATTTTTCCTTAGATTATTGATAATGGAATATCCCTTATAGATATCAAAACTCTGACTCTAAAGGAGAACAATTAGAAGCAAATGCGGGATTTTGCACTTATTCTCAGGTTTGTAGTAGTCTTCTCTATATAAATAGTTGTTGTCACAGGGCCATGTTGTTCTCCTCTTAATCTTAAAGTCTTTTATTCTTAACACATTTTCAGGAACTAAACATTCTGTTTCAGAGCCTATGCTTTGCCCCTGGAGGCAAGCTTTGTGTGCCTTACAGCAGCCAGGATGTTAATGCTCATCACCATCCTGAGCTGCAGCCTCATAATTGTAGGGCAGTTAGTGCCTTTATGGTTTTATGTACTAAACATTCAGAGATGAGTGGAATATGTGGCTCAGAGATCTATGACAGAAGGGTTAATACTGAATTGTTGAATTTCAAATGGTTTTTCCAAAATTGGAGGACATGATGTGCCAAGATACATGTGTAACGTGTTTCTTTGGGCACCTTTATGCTGATAATGGCCCAGACCTACAACAATTCCTGACTCCCATTGGAATTCTTGAACTCATAAGAGGCAAAAAATAATTTTATAAGGAACCATATATCAGTGATCTTGGCCTTTATATATGATATATGAATTTTATTTAACTTAACGTGCTTATCAATTCATGTGTAATCTGTAAATGTTTCTTAAGTTTACTTTGTGAAACTTTTTGTTACAAAAATATTACATAATTTTATATTCTCATTACACATTGTCATTGAATGATTTGTTCTTTACCATTCTCAGTTCCATCACTACTAGAAAGCCCACAGAGATGAGCACCCTGAAGGTATGATTGTGAATCTTGCAATGGACACTATCATTTTTATAAATTATAAGGCTCAAATATACTTCTGTGAAAATGTTATACTTGTACACAAGAAAATGTAATTATGTAGATGATAAACAATTCCCATTTATATGCACACAATGCATTCTAAATCTTCTCTCAGTTTGTATGTAACCCCCAGAACTTTTTCCATTTGTATAGAGAGATATAACTATAAATTGTCTTCACACAGGTGTATAATTATTATTATTCTGTGGCTATTTTTTAATTAAAAACCAGCTCAGACATCTTTTCACCTTTATACTATATAAGTAACCCAGGCTCTCAAGGTTTTTTATTTGAAAATGCAAGTGAGCGATGTCTATATCAAAGCAAAGTTGGGAATATCATGTATTCAGTCAACAAGTAACTAACATTTATTTATGCATTCATTGATTGAATTCTTTTTTTAAAAATTACATTTTATTGATTTTTTTACAGAGAGGAAGGAAGGGGAATGAGAGTTAGACACATCAATGAGAGGGAAGCATCGATCAGCTGCCTCCTGCACACTCCTCACAGGGGATGTGCCCGCAACCAAGGTACCTGCCCTTGACCGGAATCGAACCAGGGAACCTTGAGTCCGTAGGCCGACGCTCTATCCACTGAGCCAAACTGGTCAGGGCTCATTGAATTCTTATGTTCTCTCCTCAGTTTCATTATCTATATAAGTATAGGGGGTAGGAAAAAATCACCAAAATAAGCCAATTAATAACTATGAATGAAAGCAAAACAAAATAAGGCTATTAAAGATGATGGAGGTGGGGGGAAGCGATCAGGGGAATGGTTGATGATAATATTTTGGATAGGGCCCTTTAAAAATTGTATTAGATATAGGAATGTAAGAATTTAGGCACAGGGCAAAGCACATATTTGTTGCTTCATTAGTACTAATTTCTTCCCATCTTCTTTTTCTTTTTTTCTTCCTGATAAACCAGGATGATGATGAGGTTTTAAATCTATAGAATAACATAACTTCACCATCCATCCTAAACTATCTCCTGTGATTTGGTTCAAATTCATACTTTTTGAGAGTAAGAGCAAAGTACTAGATAGAGAGAAATCAGAGTATGATTTGATGCTCTCAACTCCCTCTGCAATGGTAGAAAAAGAGTCTCAAGGTCTCAGCTTATTTTTCTGAGAAAGAACTAGAGGTTCCTAAGTATTCTTTCACTAGATGTTCTTTAGTCGCCCCACTCTAAGCTAAAATGATTCAATGGGATGAAACTATTCTGCACTATAAGATTTCTGATCAAGCCGAACTGGTTTGGCTCAGTGGATAGAGCGTCGGCCTGCGGACTCAAGGGTCCCAGATTTGATTCTGGCCAAGAGCATGTATCTTGGTTGCGGGCACATCCCCACTGGGGGGCGTGCAGGAGGCAACTGATCAATCTCTCTCACTGATGTTTCTAACTCTCTATCCCTCTCCCTTCTTCTCTGTAAAAAAATCAATAAAATATATTAAAAACAGGCAATATTTATAAAAAAGATTTCTGATCAAATGTTTATATCACTGTTTATTTAATAATAGTATGCTACTTTCTTATCAATATTTGTATTATTCCTTCTCTTCCCATCGTTTACTTCCTAAAATACGTTTATTTTTACAAAAAAAATGAGGCAGTTTAATCTCCAAATTCAATTATTCTTATTCGTATACATTTTAAAAATTATACTAGAAGCCACCATGTTTGCTTTTAAAAATAGTATCTGGTAAAATATCTTCAAAATATGTGGAAAGCAAACATTAAGCTGCATAAATACAAGAATAAAGAGAGTGACTCAACTATACTTTTAAGTTCTCTAATTCATATTTTCTTCTTTAGATATTTCTTTTTAATATTGTTTTCAAAAGAGTATCAATTAAGCACATTAGCTCATTATAGTATGTAAATAATTATTTTAAATCTGAAAAATTTTTATGAAATCACTTAATTTCTGAAAACCAATAGTAAGCTTACATGCTAATCATTAGCTCTTGCCATATATAATTTGCATGTTAGGCTTACCCATTTCAAAGTGATGAGCAGTAAATTAAATTATCTGATCAGATTATTTAATATGAAAAAATTATCTTCCAATTTCCTGGAGAAACCATCAAGATCCTGACACCTTAAATTAAGTTTTTTTCAGAAATGCTCTAGGATGTGAACGGATGATCTCATTTTTCAGGCATGCTTGGAATATTCTGTCCTCCAGGTCTTTAGCCAATCTCAGTCTACCATGATTACAGCATTGGCTTTGGAAAGAAAGCTGGAATTAAGAATAGTCATGATGTCACACATCAAAGTAAAATATATTTTTCAGTTTGATGATGAGCTGTTGTAAAGTACTCACAACTCTCTTTTATAAAAAGTGAGGAACTGTATTATTCATGTGTATTTTCAGCATCTAGCAGGGAATGGCAGGGACATGGTACTTCATAATAAATATGTTTTGAACTATGGCCAGGGGTTTTATTAGTTGAGTTTATCACTTATTGTAATTGTGATATATTTGTAAACTAGACTCTTTCAAAGCGATCACTGTGGGATTGCTAGTACATTTACAACTAGGAATAATGTTGTATAAGGCATTATACAACAACCACAACACAATAACTATTTGTTGACACAGTTAATGAGTGCAAATAAAATAGTTTCAACACTGTTTTTCCCCTCTTGGATGAGAGCAAAGGAGAAAATGAAGATCTCAATCCTATAACTACAAGGAATTAAATTTTGACAACTACCTGAATGACTTTGGAAGTGAAGTCTTCTCCAGAGTCTCCAGAATAAATCTCTGCCTGGCACACATTTTGAGAGTGAATCTGCACTTGGACTTCTGATCTACGGAACTGTGAGATAACAAATCCATGCTATTTTAAGCCCTTAATTTTTTGGTAATTTGTTACACAGTGATTGCATAAGGTCTAAATGGCTGTAGAAGTATTTTGATAATTTTTAATGTAATGTTGATATTGTTTATATCTCAAATCTATTATCTGAGAATTACATTTGATCTTTAAAATCATGTTAAAGTTCCCTTTAACAAATCTTTAGTATGAACAGGATAGCTAATAAATATGAATGAAATATTTTTGTCATTCTTTCTAAAAATATACTCTCTTAACTCTCATTGGGGAACTGGTTTAAAAGTGCAAATTAGCTGTGAAAGAATAACAACCCTAAACTGGTGTCGTCACATCTTATTCAATGCTTATTTCATCTTGTAAAGCAGGTTTTAATTTAATCTAGAACTAAGGGAAGGAAAAATATTTTATGTATATGGGTACTTTCAGATTTTTCTCATTGTATTAAAAGAATAAGAATATTTTATTTTAATATAGTCCTTAAAAATGTGACATCTTCCTGTAAGAAATGTGTATAGTATGCCCTAAGATAGTTTACTGCATTTTCCGTGTATAAATGTGAATATAATACCAATATAGCAGAGTACCAGGCTCTGTGTAATATGAATTGATGGCTAAATCCTTATATTATATGGACTGGTGTTTTGATTAATACCTTGAATTCCAGAACACGTTCAGTTTTGAGATCATGCTCATGCAGAGTGTGGGAACCACGCCAGAGGCCAATTCATGCACAGAGGCCTTGTCGTCAATACACTGGACTGTCCAAGGCCACTCTGTGCCTAGGCTGAGACACCATAAGCAGGTGTAAGAGCACACAGTACACTGTGCCCTTCTGTAGCTAAAATGATGTAACTATTGGCAAGTAGCCTTCTTTGTCTCTGGAGTAATATATGATACTTACCAGCTAGTCTGTGGAAGTGTGTGAAGACGGAACTGAGAGAGAAGCTCAGAGGTGTTAGCTACAGAAACCACCCAGTGTGCTGGGCGGGGAGACAGGAGAAGCTGCTAAGGCAGAGAGCTAGATGCCACCATGATGTGAGGTGGTGAGTCTAGGGGCAGCATGCGGCTGCTCAGATAATAGCTGTGGGTAGAGACTGCTACTACTGTGTAGGAAAGTTATGTACTTACCAGCCTATATGTGATTGCTGTGAAGGACTGTCTTGTGTGTTGGCTATGTGGCCACTGGCTTCAGCAATAAAGACTCATTCTTAGATACCCACAACTTCTCAAAGCTTCTCTGTCTAAGACCCGGAGTTCAAGGAGGTCCAGCCCCAGGCAGAGGGGCTTGGACCCGGCACCTGTACTTAGTGAGCAGAGGATAAAGGAGGAACTTGGACTAAGTTCCCAACAGTTAGTACAGTGGGCAGGGTTCCAGAAGGAACGTGCCCTGGCGTAGTTGGGAAGAATTTAGAACATATGGACTCAGAGCAACTCAGAGCCGCGGTGCTAAGCAGTGCTTGTGCAGGGCTCTTGCTGTCTCTGACAGAGTCACAGGTATATCGCCAAAACAGTAAAAATAAATTTAAAAGAAAATTACATTAAAATATAGTTCTTAAACATTTTTCTACATTATTTGAATAGGAAAAATATTCCTATTTTGACTGCTATATGCTGAAAAATGCACAATATTTATCTTATTTCTGAAATAAATTGATAGCTTGTGCCTCAAACAAAAAGTAAAGAGCTGTTAACCTCAGGTCCACAGATACCTAAGAAGTTTGCAGATAGACAATAGGGGGTTCGTGCTATTGGACAAGAGAACAAATATTTATTTTCAATAACTTCTGTAAAAAGTGGAAAACAAGCTACATAACTATTAGGGGTACACATGGCTTAGACATCACAATAATTTTACTATCATATTACAATCGTTGGAGGTATCTCAACATATATTTTATGATGATCATTATTTTGAAACTTTGTTGGTTATTCATCCTGAAATGAGATCTTGTCATTTAATGTGTTGATAACAAATTTCATATCTATGATACCACATGTTTAATCACATAATAATTTGATAAATATTTCAATATATTTTGAAGGTATTTTATTATACATATTTTTAAACACTATTTTTATAGTGTGTTTATAAGCTGTACAGGATTTCCAAAGTGGTTGATGTCCCAAACAAGAAAATATTAAACTCCTTGGGTGATTATCCGAAGGAAAGAAAAGCCCACTAACTTGAAAAGATATATGCCATGCCCCCTGCCATATTCACTGGAGCATTATTTACAATAACCCAGACATAGAAGCGACCTGAGTGTCATCAACAGATGAATGGATTGAGAAAATGTGATCACATATACATATGCAATGGAATATTATTCAGCTGTAAAAAAAAAGAAAACCTTGTCATTTGTGACTCTATGGATGAACCTTGAAGGCATTATCCTAAGTAAAAAAGTCAGGCAAAGAAAAACAAATGCCATATGATCTCACTTATACGTGGAATCTAAAACAAAAATAGAACTCTGAACTCAGAGATACAGAAAACAGATAGTTACCAGAAGTGGAGGATGGGGAGGAGCCCGCATAATGGGTAAAGAGGGTCGGAAGGTACACACTTTCAGTCATAAAATAAATAAGTCCTGTGAATATAATGTACAGCAAAGTGACTGTAGTTAATAATACTGTATTGTATATTTGAAAGTTGCTCAGAAGGTAGATTTTAAAAGTTCTCATCACAAGAAAATAAATTTGTAACTATGGCAATAGGTGTTAACTATAATTATTGTGGTAACAATTACACAATATTTTTATAAAAATATTGAATCATGATGTTGTATCCTTGAAACTAATTTAATGCTATGTGTCCATCATATTTCAATAAAAAATAGCATGCCTTATTCAATCCCCCCCCTTGGATTATTATAATTATGGTATTTTTGATGGGTTCTTAAATGGGTTCTTAAGGAGATTTCTACAAAAATTCCCAAAAATATATTCCCCTTTGGCAGGTAAATATGATACAAACGTCCATCCTCTAAAGTTGAAGTTCTTTTCAGAATAAACTCAAACAGTTTGCCCTGTCATTTAGTTGATGTGTTGCTGTCTAAAATATTGATTGATGGTTGACAGCATTGATGTCATAAATTATGCATGCCAATTTAGTGAGCACAATTAAACTGAGGCAGTATGGGTAATTTCAATAATTACACGTATAAATAGTATTATTAGTCTTGTCAAAATCTGCACCTATACTAAATGTCAGCATTTAGTATCAACAAAGTGTATTAAGATTCAGTATTTAATGCCCTTTGGTTGGGAGACTGATTTCAAATTCAATGACTTGTTAAAATAAAATTAGCATACATTTGTCTGACAATTTTTGTTTTTTACTTATATTTGAAGTTTGAGTAAGAATGTACACTCTAGATTCTTGGTTACTTCTATTGTTTAATGGTATATAGAAGTTAAAAATGAGCCATTTATAATAAACTAGAGGCCCGGTGCACAAAAATTTGTGCACTCGGGGGGGAGGGGGGGTCCCTCAGCCCGGCCTGTGCCCTGTAGCAGTCTGGGACCCCTCGGGAGATAACGACCTGCTTGCTTAGGCCTGCTCCCAGGTGGCAGAGGGCAGGCCCAATCCCTAGGTGCAGCCCCTGGTCGGGCTCAGAGCAGGGCCGATTGGGGAGTT
>NW_006298312.1:4282843-4283436 GCF_000327345.1 Myotis davidii
ATTTTAACTGAATTAAAAAGATATTCTTTTTATTTATTTTTTTTAGTTTATCTTTATTGTTGAAAGCATTACAGATGTCCCCTTTGTTTGTTTGTTTGTTTTTCCCATTGAACCACTCCACCCTGCACCTGCCCCTTCCAGGCCTTCACCACTCTATTGTCTGTGTCCATGGGCTATGCATATAAGTTCTTGGGTTAATAATCTCCACTAACCCCCTACTCCCAACTTCTCTCTGAAATTTGTCAGTCTGTTCCATGCTTCTATGTCTTTGGATCTATTTTGTTCACCAGTTTATTTTGTTCATTAGATTCTATATATGAGTGAGATCCTGTGATACTTATATTTCTCTGCCTGACATATTTCACTCAGCATAATACTCTCCAGGTCCATCCATGCTGTTGCAAATGGTAAGAGTTCTTTCTTTTGTATAGCTGCATAGTATTCCATTGTGTAGATGTAGCACAGCTTTTTTTATCCACTCATCTGCTGATAGGTACTTGGGATGTTTCCAAATCTTAGCTATTATAAATTGTGCTGCTATGAATACAGGGGTGTATACTTACTTTCTGATTAGTGTTTCTGGTTTCTTAGAA
>NW_006298312.1:4284225-4293416 GCF_000327345.1 Myotis davidii
ACCCATTGCTCGCGAGCCACATGCGGCTCTTTGGCCCCTTGAGCCACAAAATACTGGCTCTTCCACAAAATACAGACTTCTGCGCATGGGCCATGAAGTGTCAATCACACTGTACATGCGCGCCCGCATGTGGTATTTTGTGGAAGAGCCACACTCAAGGGGCCAAAGAGCTGCATGTGGCTTGTGAGTCATGGTTTGCCAATCATGGCCTAGGAGATGTATCAGTAAACGTGTTGCTATGAGAGATGCCTGAGATTTTTCTTCCTATGGTTTCTTCTAAGATTTTTATGGTTTCATGCCTTACATTTTGAGTTTTTCTTGTGTATGGTATAAGTTGGTGGTCTAGTTTCATTTTTTTTCATGTTTCTGTCTAATTTCTCCAACACCATTTGCTGAAGAGACTGTCTTTACTCCATTGTATGCACTTGACTCTTCTGTCAAATATCAATGGCTTGGATTGATTTCTGGGTTCTCTGTTCTGTTCCATTGATCTATATGCCTGTTGTTGTGCCAGTCCCAGGTTGTTTTGTGAACAGTTGCTTTGTAGTTTGTGAAAGGAGCAAATTCAGAAATGTATAAGCCTATATAAAATGGATAAACCTAACATGCAAATTATATATGGCAAGAGCTAATGATTAGCATGTAAGCTTACTATTGGTTTTCAGAAATTAAGTGATTTTATTAGAGCATTCTTACTCTGTACAGAATCTCTAATGAACAGTTGCTTTGGTATTGTGGTTCCTCCAACTTTGTTCTTCTTTCTCAAGATTGTTGCAACTATTTGGGGTATTTTTTGGTTCCATGTAAATTTTTGTGGTGTTTTTTTCTAGATCTGTGAAATATGCCATTTGTATTTTAACTGGGATTGCATTGGATCTGTAGATTGGTTTGGGTGGTATGGACATTTTAATGATGTTAATTCTACCAATCCATGAACACAACATATTCTTCCACTTGTTTATACCTTTCTCTATCTCTTTTTTCAATGTCCTTTAGTTTTCTAAATACAGGTCCTTTACCTCCTTGGTTAAGTTTATTTCTAGGTATTTTAATTTTGTTGTTGTTGTTGCTATGGTAAATGGAATTTTTTTACTCCCTTTCTGAGAGTTCATTACTGGTGTATAAAAATGCCATCGATTTTGGGGTGTTAATTTTGTATCCTGCTGCATGGTCAAATTCATTTATTAAATCCAGTAGTTTTTTTGTGGAGTTTTTCTATGTACAATATCATGTCATCTGTGAATAATGACTTTTACTTCCTCCTTTCCTATTTGGATGCCTTTTATTTTATTCTTATTTGATTGCTATGGCTAGGACTTCCAGTACTATATTGAACAAGGGGGGTGAAAGTGGACATCCCTATCTTGTTCCTGTTCTTAGGGGAAATGGTTTTAGTTTTTGCATGTGAGTACTATTTAGCTAGATAAAACTTTTCCCCAAATATATCATAACTACATTTTTAAAGAAATTTCTGAATGTAGGACATCATTGTGATTAGTAGTGAATCGTGTGTTTCAGTTTTTGAACTACAACCCTGGGTGGATAAGTTTTATTGGCTGGCTTTTGTATTTAATAGTGATTTGGATTTAATCCTGAAGAGTTATATTAATAGAATATTCTTAAAGATCACTGTAGTATGTTCATCACTAAACAGTTGAAGAGAAAGACTCAAAGAATTTAGATAATATTGTAGTTCAGCTCTACCTAGGGAAATAATAAATTCTTCCATCTTAATATTCTTCTCCCATTTGAGAGTGTGTAGGGGATATTGACTACTATGTGCATCTCGACTCATGGATTGTAGTGCTTCAAAGTATGTAGAACAAGATTCCTAGATGGTTCTTAGGTTATCTGTTTATGAGAGAGTATTTTAATGTTTTTAAAATATGTATTTACTACATGTTAGGAACTGACTTCAGATCAATTGAAACTCTAATATCTGTTAGTTTCACTCATTCATTCTGATGAATATATTTTACATTCAAAGAGACATTATATATTCACTTGTGTAAAATAAAATTCACTTCAAATTAGATGACTTAAAAATGATATGTTATTACCAATTTTAACCCATTTGATTGATACTTACAGAATGCCAAGTATACCTTCAACTCAAAAATATATATTTTTCAGAGAAATTGACTTTATGCAAGATAATTTAACCTACATATATAAAAGCCCAGATATCAGAACAACTGAAAGACTGGTTGCTATGATGCACACTGCAGCAGCCAAATGGCCCAGTTGGCCCTGCCAACTGCCTACAACCCCTCCTTCCAGTTAGCCCCACCCCTGATCGGCTCCCCTACCCCAATTTGGGGTGGAGCTGGCCAGCCAACCTCCCACATCCCCTCCCCCCTGCTGGGCCTGCCAGACCCACCTGTGCACAAATTTGTGCACTGGGCCTCTAGTAGTTTAATAATAATTGATATTGGTGACATTTTCAGGTTATTTGTTTGGGATTCCATGTGTTTTAGATATTCTCCACTGGTATTTATCTAAACCCTAGATTCTAAACACAATGTTTTAACACATTTTATCTACTAAGTGAAATCTTAAATTGATCTAGGCAATATATAATCATATACTCTCACATCTTCCAGTTTCATGCTTTGATTGCACACATATTGAATTATTAGAGGAATGGATATTGTAAACAAATTAATTTCTAGTCTTGCAAAGTTAAAAACATTTAAGTGTGTGTGTATATATATATGTGTATGTACATATATGTGATATATACAGATTCATATATATACATATTCATATATATATTTATATATTATCTAAAATCAATTATATAATCATGCTACTGAGAAATCTTAATAGTAGATGGGGTCTTTGTAATGGTACTAGATTTATTATCAAAAGATTGAGACCTAACATAATCAAAGCTGAAGTATTAAAAGGATCTTCAGACAGAGCAGTTATTCTGATTCCAAGAATTGATTTGTCCCCATCTGACACTGGCCTCTCATTCAAATTAATTTGAAGACAGTTTCCTGTGATGCCAGCATTTGTGATGGCTATTAATAAATTACAAGGACAAACTCTAGACAGAGTAGGAATATTCCTACCTGAACCCATTTTTGGATATGGTCAGTTATATGTTGCTTTCTCTTGAGTTTGAAGAGCATGTGATGTTAAAGTTGTAAATACTTTATCACAAGGGAAATTAGTCAAGCACTCTGAAAGTGTTTTTACTCTTAATGTGGTATACAGAGAGATATTAGAATAAGTTGAATCAATTTATCAGCCATTGTTTTTATCAATGTTTTTATATCATGTCTTTATTGTTGTTATATTGTGTTGTTTATTTATTCATCAATTTATATATTATTTTCATATACATACAATATAAAAGCATTGCACTAATTTTCTTTCATCTCCGACACTTCTATAATAAAGGGCGAATACTGATATTAAAATATTTCTTCTAATTAATTTCTTTTCAATGTGCATAAATCCATGCACCAGGCCACTAGTCTTACATAATATAATATGTAATGTTTTCCAAAGTAATTTTAATCAGGAAATCACTATTTAAAAGTCTCTGTTAAACATGATATTCTTTTTGTCTTATATTTAACAATGAACGTTTATACATATGTTTACTTTTAAAATAAAAGTTGTAGAATCAGCTGGGGAAATTATTATTGCCTTTGTGCTCTACATGACTAAGTAAGTTGGTGATTGGAACATAAAAATTCTGAATTGCACTGAACAAGTTAGAAGACTATTTGAAATACAGAAACAAATTTGTTAAAGGGGAACATTTTAGATTCTCTCCTTAAGGCTCTGAATTTTACCTATTAGGGATTTTCTGTCAAGTTGGCAATTACAGTTATATATGACACAGTCACATACTCTGGCAAACTTGCATACAGTTAAGTTTCCAAAAGAGTGATACAGACAAAAAGCTATACAGGCTCATGAGAAGAGAAAGAGCAAATGTAATCTGGAAGCAGGGTGGCCCTTGAAGATCTGTAACTTTAAAAGAAGGAAAAGTGTTTTTTATTCAATATCCATGCATGAGACACACATATAACTATTTAGTATTTTGAAACATTTGTAATTTTATAAATTATAATATATGACATGTAATCATTCCAAAAACTCAATGAAATAAAGTCATTCATCTCCATTCAGTAACTAAATTGTCTCAGACATAGAGTTATATGTAATTACCCAGGGCAAGTGAATAGGAAAGGGAGGACCATCTACACTATGAGCCCTGCACTCCGACTACCACACAATGCCAGAAGAAATATGGAAAGGAAAAATGTGCAATGACTGTGTAGTATAAAAACTGTTCTAAATGGATGACCTAGAGAAAAAGAAATATTTTCTGACATATAAAGAACTCATTAAGGGTGAAAATAAAGTATTTATTCACTTGGGTACTTAAAAATTTGCACATGTATTAGAAATAAGCAGTAAATTGAACAGTCAAGGAAAGTCCCTAATCTCATGAGGCTTACATTAAGTGAAAAAAAATGTATAAAGAGAAAAAGAATATGGTAATGGGTATGAAATGGGCTCAAGGAAGCCATTTTAGACAGGAAAAATTAACATAGTAATGATACAAACTTATAGAAGTCCATCCACCATCCTTCCTTGCTTAGTGGCAAATGTAGAAGCAATTGTATCATGTATTTGGACTCAGCAAGTTAAAAATTAGCAGACTTACAGTTCTACAAAACCTTAAATCTGACTCCAATGAAGACTATCAGAGCCACAGGCTGAGGCTTGTCAGCATGCATCTTCCTCCACCTTTTGAGCACTAGCCTCTCAGTTCACGTTCTTGTCTGTTCTCTGGAGACAATATCAGTGTGTCAAGCTTCTGCAATCTGGGATCATTTCTTTGCATTTGTAAATAGTGCTCCTATTTTAATAAGTGTGCTTTTAGCTAAAAGTAAAAAAATCTCCTCATAGTCCATGACAAACGCTTACAATTTTCCTCTCAAGCAAATGCATAAGAGGAAAAGGTGTTCTCTGACACTGTGCTCCCCAACAAGGTAGCTCCTTCGCACATGGCCACTGAGCACTTGGACTGTGGCTGGTCTGAATTAAGATGTGCTGCCACAATACTAGTATAGTTTTAAGACTTTGAAAACATTGGGTTAAATAAAATCATTTAATTTACTTGTTTGCACTCTTTATAAAATATGACTACAAAAATATTTAGTTATGTATATGACTCATTACAATTCTGGTCTAGAGGGAAGAGACTCAAAGACTGAGAATTAGGCCTAATATCTAATGAATGGCTCTAAACCCAGAAAAATAATTCCAACAGCAGGTATTCCTCTAGCCACTTAAAAATTAAAGAAATTGGCACTGTTCTATTGACAGTATTGTGAATTATATGTATAACTATGGCTAACTCATGTCATCCATAAACTGTAACGTGCATGAATTCCTTAATAGCTATTTGCATGTACTTATTGCCAAAAGCAGTTGAGTTGTACATTTTTGCTTTCTAAGGACCACTCTTATTTTGCAGTTATCCTGCACACTTAAAAATGTTAATCTGGCACGGAGTACCTTAAAGCAATATTTCGAACCTTTTGAGATCCTTCTAAATCATTGTTGAATACATAAAATCCAAGTATAACTGTATTACTCTGTTTGTATTCAGTAAAGGACACTAAAGGAGCCTCAGAGAATAACAAAGTTTTGAAAAAATCTTGTCTCTGTTAACATGAGGACAATTTAACATATTATGCTGTTTATTTTTTCTAAACTAAAATAATTTATTTAAAAATGAGAATGCTCCATGAGACCATGAATTTATTCATAAGATTAATGTTAAGAATTATTTTGTGATACACAAGCACACACACACATAAATGTATATAACAATGTAAACACAGGGCACATGCACATTTTCCCAATAAATGATCAATTTTTCTAAATCTGCCTGAAATAAAAATAACCACATGTATAGAGAACACTAGCAAACTGCTCTGTGTTTTTTTTTCTAAATATAAAAACTGATTAAACATTTAAAATCTGACACATACTCTCTTTCATTTCCTCCCCTTTGAAATAATGGCATGCTTTTGGAGAATTTTGTGAGGTATGAGATTTTTTTAGTAAATAATAATGGATTTAACCAATAGCTCTCAAATTGTGATCCCTGGATCAGCAGTATCAACATCATCTGACAACTTCCTAAACAAGCAACTTCAGCATCCCCACCCTGCCCTGACACTAAATCAGACATTTTGGGTGAGACTCAGAATACTGTTTTTAAAAAATGATCCAGGATGAATTTTTTTGACAAAGTTTGCAAAGTTTGAGAACCACTGGATTAGAGAAAAACTTCAGAGTGTGATAAATTGTCTAATAAAATTTTACTGAGATAAATTAAAACCAGCATTTATAAGTTTAATATGATATTGGAATTCACAATAAAAATTCACAATATGCCTGAAAAACATTGTTGTACTAATTTTTCTCCCAAGAAAATAAACACATTACAGAAAAAACATCTCCCTCAATTCCTTTATAATTTTCCATCCTTGCTCAGAAGAGATATTGTCTAAGTCCATGAATAAAAAGATAGCAAGGCCAGCAATTCTATTTATGCTTGGAACAGTGCCTGGCACATATTAAGCACCATATAATTGTTAGCTACTATTATTATTTTCATTGTTGTTTTTGTTTTCTTTGCTAATAGCCAATTCCTAAAGGACATTTGCAAAGTGAAAAACAAACTGCTGTTGAATGAGAAACAAAGGTCTTATGATGAATTATGCTTATTTCTATGATACAGTGTGAAATGTGTCTACCGATGGGTTAAGCACTAGACTGAGAATACTGAAGATCAAAATTTTGCAAGAGGACATCTTGAAAATTTCCCCTGAGGTCCCATTTGAATTATAGAAGAGAAAAGTGGTTCCTATACAGACACATTATTAGCGAGGCAAGATGGTTAACAGTGTGCACATGTGTGTATGTGAGCGTGGTAAAAAGGGAGTTGTCTTGGTTTCCTAGGAATAATAATAATAATAAAGTATATCTGGCTAATTGGCTTAAATAATAGATATATATTGTCTCACAATTTTGAAGCTAGAAGTCCAAAATCAAGATGTCTGTAAGGTTGGTTCATTCCAAGAACTGTAAGGAAAACATCTATTCCAGGCCCCTTTCCTTGGCTTGTAGCTGACTATCTTCCCCCTGCATCGTTTTACATTGTCTTCCCTCTACACTTGTTTCTTCATCCAAAGTTACCCTTTTTATAAGTACACCAGACATATTGCATTAGTATTTACCCTAAATACCTCATTTTAACTTTATTACTTCTCCAAAGACCCTATCTCCAAATATCTCCATTCTGAGGTACTGGGGTTTAGTACTTTAACAGATGAATTTAGGATGGGGACACAATTCAATCCATGACAGAAATGGTAAGGGATTAGTGTGTAAAATAGATTGCTTTGATATTATACAGTATCTTCTATACCAGCAGTTCTTAACCTGTGGGTCGTGACCCCTTTGGGGGTCGAACGACCCTTTCACAGGGGTCGCCTAAGACCATCGGAAAACACATATATAATTACATATTATTTTTGTGATTAATCACTATGCTTTAATTATGTTCAATTTGTAACAATGAAAATACATCCCGCATATCAGATATTTACATTACGATTCATAATAGTAGCAAAATTACAGTTATGAAGTAGCAATGAAAATAATTTTATGGTTGGGGGTCACCACAACATAAGGAACTGTATTAAAGGGCCGCGGCATTAGGAAGGTTGAGAACCACTGTTCTAAACAATGTCACATTTATACCTTTTTTCTGATTATGACAATGCATTATTAGAGGATTTTAAGGAGGGGAATGATATGATGTGCTTTCTGGGAGCCACAGGCAATAAGGACTGGAATGGGAGGAAACTGGGATAGTCAATGGCTGGAGTCAACAGCCACTTCAA
This sequence comes from Myotis davidii, assembly GCF_000327345.1. Lineage (NCBI taxonomy): Eukaryota > Metazoa > Chordata > Mammalia > Chiroptera > Vespertilionidae > Myotis > Myotis davidii. The sequence goes on from NW_006298312.1 coordinate 4,292,175, forward strand.
AAGGCTCCTTGAATATAAGAGAGGAGGAGAGTTTGAAGAACTCAGTCATGAATTCAAGAGCTATGTCATATGAAGAAATTTGTTCAGTTGTTTTTATTGTTCTTGTTTAAGACAAAAGAGCAGTAAGTCATTTAAAAATAAGCACTAGGATTTTAGTTGGGCTCATAATTGTGTGTTGATGATACTAGAGAAAAGGCATGATTAAGTAAAGTATTTATGAAATTAGGTATGGAATAGAATTCAGATCCAGCATCAATCCTATATAATAAAGAGGTAATATGCAAATTGACCATCACTCCAACACATAAGATGGCTGCCCCCATGTGGTCAAAGATGGGCGCCCCCATGTGGACACAAGATGAACAGCAGAGGAGGGAGTTGTGGACAATCAGGCCAGCAGGGGAGGGCAGTTTGGAGGGACCAGGCCTGCAGGGGAGGGCAGTTGGGGGAGACCAGGCCTGCAGGGGAGGGCAGTTGGGGGAGACCAGGCCTGCAGGGGAGGGCAGTTGGGGGAGACCAGGCCTGCAGGGGAGGACAGTTAGGAGTGACTAGGCCAGCAGGGGTGGGCAGTTAGGGGCAATCAGGCCATCAGGGAAGCATTTAGGCATCAGTCAGGTTGGAAGGGGAGTGGTTAGGAGGTGATCAGGCTGGCAGGCAGAAGCGGTTGGTGGCAATCAGACAGGCAGGCAGGAGAACATTTGGGAGCCAGCAGTCCTGGATTGTGAGAGGAATGTCTGATGGCCTAAACAGGCAGTCGGACATCCCTCAAAGGGTCCTAGATTGGAGAGGTTGCAGGCTGGGCTGAGGGACACCCCCCAACTCATGCATGAATTTCATGCACCGGGCCTCTAGTTAGAAATAAAGACCAATGAGTTAGATGAGACTGGGGGCTGGGAACATCATGTTAGCACAGGGAAGGTATCAAAACCATGGGCATAAATAAGCACACTCAGTGGAAATTTAGAGGAAGTGGGGAATTAGATTTAGCAGGAGACATTGAAGCCATTAACACCTAATGAGCAGCTATAGAGGAGACTGTGAAAGCCAAAGAAATTAGTGAGAAGAAGAGGCTGGCTAAAAAACTACATTGTGAAAACCCAAAAAGGAAAGGAGAGTCCAGGAAAGTAGAGTGAAGATGTTTAAATGCTGTGAAATGGCAGGTACTTTACAGCCTTAAAAGGGAACACTCTGAACTCTAAAGACACCAATATAGAATATTCTAGAACAGCCTTGAGCAAACTA
>NW_006298312.1:4293538-4306276 GCF_000327345.1 Myotis davidii
TGTGCGAGTGTGTGCGTGAGTATGTGTGTGTGTGACATGTTAGAACTACATAATGTTCTGGGGAAGAGCTTATCTCAATTTTTAGTCCATATTCTACTGCAGCACAGAGCTGTCAACCTCCTTTGCTAATTCATTTGCTCAACCAAATATTTAATAAGCATATATCATGAACCAGAGACAGAGACAAAATCTGAAAATGCACGATTAAAATTTTATAGCTTCTGTCCTCAGGGAGCTCTCAAATTCCTTTGATTTTGACAATGGAGGGTTGTGTATGGTTCTCATTTGTTGCTTCCTGGCACTCTGATGTTTTCTTTACCTGAAGCTGAGTTCTATGCTCTAGCAAGCAAGTCAGGCATTTTCTGAAATCTACCCCAAACTAAAATTTTATAACAGATTATTGTGATACTTCCTGACATTTTAGGAATTACTTGTTCCTCTCTGTATTGAAGAAATGGATAGAAATAGAGTTGTTATAAAATAGAAACCTACTGGCTACCAAATTTCAAAACAGGTTCAAGTGTTAGGAAAGTTTCTAACTTTTGTTTGTGTTACCTAAAGTGGCTAAAAGATTTTGAACACACTATTTCCCAGTTAATCTATGCACTGTCATTACTGCTGTCATAATTGTGATTTCAATCATAATTATCTCTACCACTACTATTTCAAAGAGAAAACTAGAAATATAAGGACTCTTGAATTGAAAATTACCCTCTTGAATTTATTTATAAGTACTAAAGTGAATGAAGTGAATACCAGCAAACTATTCTGGTCAGATTTTTTTCTCTTTTCTATTTTTTTTTTCTTTTTCTTTGGTGGAGGGAGAATTTTGAAAAATTTACAAAAGATATCACAGACCATGTGTACAATTATGGTCAAATATTTCAATTAAAAATACATTGTATCACAATTTTATGTTTCACAAAGAGGTTTTTTAAAAATTGGATTTTCTTGTGTAACTTAGTAGAGTACCTTTGAATATACATCTGCTCATAAATATTACTAACAGACCAAAAAGCTGACATTTAAATGTCATTTCTATAAATAAACTACATACTCAGATGCCTGACTTGAGGGGTGAGTGTTATAGAATAACTGGAGAAAAATTATTTTTAAAGGAGAGGAGCAACTTTTGATTTATGGTACAAACTTGTTCTCATGTTAAAGAAACACAACTAATTTAATTAAAGGTTAAGGATAAAAGCCAGGCTAATTTTATGTTCAGAATGGTTAATAGCTCCACCATTTTCCTGGTAACTTTGGCCAAAAACCTGGGAGTCACCTTTGATCTCTCATGTCCTGTCAATTACTAACTAGAATGTTGATTTCTTCACATAATTCATTTCTGTTATCTCAGTCCAGTTCAGGTCACACCCATTTTATGCCTCAATTACAACAATAATTTTCACCTGAATTAAGATTAATGGCAAATTTCATAATACATCTTAAAAATCACAGCAGATATTATGAAACTTTGCAAAGTTAATATATTTTCTTAACTGATTTTTCTTCATTTTCTTCTAGTTGATCAGCTGAATAGTATAATGACTCTGAGTTGTGCATGAACAAAATTTTAACCTGAGCGCCTAATATTTAACACAATATGTTAACTTCTTTTATCCTGCCCAACAATTTTTTTTCTTCTCCATTACTCCCCAAAGCTAATTTCCTACTTCAGTCAGATTATTCTTATACTTCCCTGAACCTTTCCCTTTCACTGTCTGGGTGACCATTTTGCGCATTCACAATGTATGGTCATTCTCCCCTTTTAATTTACACTCCAAACCATTTCTTATACTTAAAAAGAATTAAACGTATTGCAACTGATGTCTCCTTGTCTAATCCCAGCCTATGACATGTTTTATCTTTGCTTAAATATGAATCTATACCATGCAAATTAGCACTCAAGTCTATATTGTATTAGATATGGTTTTCTTTCTCTTTCATGCATTTTTGCTATGTTCTCAAGTACTGGACCTTGTGAGTACTGCAAGGCCAGTGACTTTAAACACTGTCATGGTGAAGTGCTTTATTTGTTATTTTACTTACAAACTACATATTTTGAAAGCTTTGTCTAATCAACTACACTCACTAATCAAATGACTAATTTGCTTTGTGCATTAGATACTCAGAATTTCTGTTCTGTTGATACTACACTGGTCTCAAGGAAAAACTCATGATACTTTAACTATTGAACTTGCAGAAACACTGAAACTACCCCCAAAACTCCCATGTTTTACTTTTAGAGCTCCTAAGACTTTGGGGCAACTGCTGTGGATAAGTGTCACTTCTTGTTTTTATTATACTCTCACCAACTAGAAAAATTTCAGGTGTTCAGCGGGAGTTCAATGTTCTGTGTAGCTTAATGATTCTAATGGGAGTATTGGAGGAAGAGAATAAACCTAAAACCCCGAGGAAAAAAGGTAGTTGTGGTACAAGGAACATGCTTTTCAAATGTGGGTCTAAGTATAAAAAGTTGAGAAGTACTTGTTATTTTAAAATAAAGGGTTTCTGTTCTTCTGATAACGGCAATTTGCTATTGAAGGCTAAAAGGGGGGTTATAGGGCCAACAGGAGGATAAAGCAATTTAATGATTCTCCCGAAAGGGTCTTTATTGCTGGGCTCTTATAGGTAAGATCCTTTGAACAGCCGACTCTGCAAAAGAGAGCAAAATACTTAAAGTGAGTTATCTGAGCTGATAAAGCTCGGCAGATGGATTTAATGGCACCGATAGTGAGCTAACAGAACAAGTAGCAAGAAATAAAATACAATAAGAACAACAGCAAAAGGAACATCAATCATGCTAATTTAAATGAACATATATAAACAGCATAATAATCTGAGTGATGACTTTGATAAGAAGTTTGAAATAAACAAACAAACAGAAGACAAAGATGATAGATAGAATAACAGCATCAAAAAGAAATCTCTGTTGAATGTCCTAACTCAGGAGCAGGGGTGGGAAGAACTGAGTGACACTCAAGCCAGCCTGCTCAGCTCTCCTTCTCCCAGGCTGAGGGCCTCTGCAGGTGACCCTGGGGAGTGAGCTCAAGGATGAAGACCAAAGCAAGGTGCCTAATGCCTGAGAGGAGAGCCTGGCAGAGAAGGCAATGAAGTTTGTTTCTGAGTGCTTACTGACATGTCTATGCCACATATCATTTCATCTTCATACTAGTGATTAAGGTAGGTGGTATTATGTTTATTTTCTGTTTCAGAAAACAGACTCATATGAGAGATTTCCTGTGTGTGTGTGTGTGTGTGTGTGTGTGTGTGTGTGTGTGTGTATTTGTGTTTGTTTTGTAATTTAGCCAAAATCATGCCATTTCCTGGAAGGAGAAATAAAAATTATGCTCTATTTTATCAGCTTCCAAACTTCATACATATGGCTCCAGCTGACCTCCATATGGTTTTTATAGGTAGACAAATTACACACAAAATTTCCCTTCAAACACATGAACCAAAAGTTGAAGTAAAGTATTTACAAACAATGAAGGTAAAATTCCATTCTATTACTGTCGATATTTGCAGTATGGCATACGGGATAGTGTTTACTGTGGAAATAGTTGTGGAAGCTTCTTTCGATAACTTAATCATCCCTTCAAGACTTATTTATTGAACTAGTAACAATACAGATTTAATAGAAAAAAGTGTTCTCTGGCTAAGTGTTACTTACATTTTAAGAAGAAAGATAATTAATGAAATAAGAGCATAAGGGAAGATAGCTAAGTAGATGGTTTGAGCAGGGAGGAAAGGGATGGCGGAAGAGACAGTGGAAAGGAGTGGGGAGATGGTGCTGTGGGGCGCAGAAAGCCAGAACATGGGCTATGTGCAATGCAGCTTCAAGCTCTCAGAAGATGGTGATTGAACAGTTCGCATTTTCCATGACAACAAAGAGGTTACAAATGGCGTTAATGTTGATAAGAGCAATTTCAGTGGAATGGCATTGGGAGTAGGGAGAGAGAGGGGACCATGAATGGGAGGTGAGAAGTGAAGCCAGACAGTGCAGACAACTTTTTAAGGAAACGTGATCGGCAGGAATAGGCACATAGAAGAACAATAAAACTGTGGTGTGATTTAATTATATATATTCTACAGCGTATATTTGAATGCTATTGGGAAAGATTCAGTACTTAAAAAGTAACAGCAGCTAATGTCCCAGTGTGCCCTATGTGCCCGGAATTATTCTAGATGTTAAACAACATAGACTTATTTAATACTCTTGACAATCCTTTGGGATCGTTGCTACTCGTTTACATTTATAGACATGGAAATTGTGGCACAGAAAGTTGAACTTGTCCAAGGTCCCAAGTTGGTAAGTGACAGAATCAGGATTTAAGCAGTCTCACTGTGGTTTTACCTATTGGTATTCTACAATATATTAGTTTCTCCAAAAAAGAGGGCAAGTTGCAAGTTTAGGAGAGAAAACAATGGATGAAATCCATGTGAAGGCAGGAGAGAGAGAATAAAAAATACATGTTAGATTTTGAAGTGTCATAATGAACCAGGGCTTGTTTATTATATCTCATCAGCTGTGACTCAGCGAATCTTCAGATATTAATAATGATGGTAATCCTTTCTCTTGAGAAAAAATATACAGATTACGACCTACTCTCTAAACAAGTGCTCATTATTTTAACCTCCAGCATCCAAGCAGTATACTTTAGAAATTGAAACCTTCAATCCAGATGTCTTCCCTAGTATCCCTAGTAAGCGTTAAATTGCTTCTAATTTTGAAGGACAAAAGTGATTATGTGGTGTTGCTGGCTACAATTCAGGTGTGGCTGAAGCATGTATAAAGTGCTTTTGGATACGCTAACACTCCACAGTGTTAATTAAAGACAATAATATGCTTGGCTCTTTGATTTGGAAGGTTCCTGCTAAGATGATGTAAACAATGAAATGTACAAAAAAACTGAATTTTGAAAATTTGTATCAGCAGAATTTTTTGGTTTCTAAAGTGAAGTCATGTAATCTCCTGACATGCAGAAACAAAATTCTTCTGGAGGTCTATGAAATTATTATAGCTACTAACTTCAGGAGAAGATGGATATGAAGGAGGAAGGGAATTCACAAAAAGAAAAATCTTTATTTACTGACAGAATTTTAATGAAGATTTGAAGTAATCAAATCTTTCGTAAGCCCTGGCCTGTGTGACTCGGTTGAGTGTCATCCTGTGCACCAAAGGGTCGCCAGTTCAATTCCTGGTCAGAGCACATACATGGGGGAGGCAACCAATTCATGTTTCTCTCTCTCTCTCTCTCTCTCTCTCTCTCGCTCTCTCTCTCTCTTTTCCCCTCCCCACCCCTCCCTCTTCATTCCTCTCTCTCTAAAAAATCAATTAAAACATTTTTAAAAAATCTTTCTTAAAATCACTAAGCTATTTCTTTAAAAGTTATAAATATTTTAGGTTAAAAATACACTATGCAGTAATATATAGAGATATATAATATACATGAAGTCTTTTTACTAATGATACTCTTCTCTGATTAGGAATGAAGTCCCTAAGAGTTAATCCATTCATGAGAGAATTATACTGTTTTGTTAGATAGTATAGCAATAGACCGCTTCCATTTTCCTAGAATGGATGAAAAGAAATCATGTTTAATTTCCTTCTCTCCTACCTACCCTCCTCCTTTTTCCCTCTTCTCCTCCATTTTCCAAGCACAATTATTGCAGATTTACAAGGTGTAATATCTCCCAGATGTGAGAGATTTCCTGATTTACTCCTAATTACCCTCAAAGAATAATTATCAAAGAATTGCTTTAGAATCTTAAAGAGAAAAGAATAATTGTTCTAGTTTTCTAAATAATATGATCCAAAAATATCTAATTGGGAATTTACTTTCAAAATTAGGTTCCCATAGCTTCTCTTGGGGCATTAAAATAAATGGCAATATGCCCAGCATAATCTATTATTGCCTAAGTTATAAATAAAAGGATATGAAAATTCTTGATATCTTTGTATTCTAATGTTACTATTTAATTGATAATAAAGAACAGAAATGTGTGCTAAAAATGTGGCAATTGCTAATCAATGGAGATTTTGAAAATATCCATTCATAAAAATATTAATAATATTTGGCCATAAGAAATAAAATGGAAGGAAGCAGGAACACTTGGTAGATTCAACATGACAAAAACATACCAGAAACAATAGAGCATTTGATCAAACCTAAAGAATAAAAACTTTTCTAAAAAACCAGGAGCAAATAACTGATCACATTTCTGTGAGAATTTTTCTGCCAACACAACCTTTCTGCAATAAATACTGTTCGACCACGGAGCAGCCCTCTACTGATCCCCACCTGTTCTAGGAAACGGAACATTGAAGAATTCTTCTTCTTTGGAAACGTTCCCAAGTTGCTGGCTTGCCTTCTTTGCAGCTACCGAAGCTGTCAAATGTATCTGAAGGTCAGTTAGAGAGTCCCCCACCCATCTCTGGTTCCAAACTTTCTGCCTTAATAGAACACTTGCTAGTCAGACTCTCTGAGTTTCCTCTTTTTACTCTACAAAACTGATTCTCCTTTGTTTTAGACCTTTGTAGATAAAAGGTAGAGTGTCTTGCTGAGATCATATGAACTATTGCAAAATCTAATTTAGTGTTTTGATCTCTCATGTCTCATAAATATTTTAATTTACAGATGTTTTATGTAGGTTATTAACTCTGGCCAAACGAAATATAACTAATGTCATATACTATTCTAAATCCCACTGTGGACCAAGATAGATATCGGTGGGAAAGAAAGTGTGTCTCACTCCCAGGATAACGCTCTACACGAGGTGAGCTTCCTGCCGATGCTACATTTTTGAAAAGTATTTCATTCTGTAATTTGACAGATGAACATTCAAACCCAAAGGCAGAATTAATTCAATAGTTTAACATGAAAAAGCCAAATTCAGTAAGTGTAAATGATTTTTCAAGCCCTAATATTGTGCAAGTGTGTGTGCACACAGGCATAGGGAAAAGGGAGGGAGGCGGGAGGGAATGAGGGCAGGGGGACAGTGGAGTTCCTTAAAAGGAAAATAAGCTCAGGAAACCATCAGTAGATGAAATAAAAGCAGAGGGTCTCACTGAGGGAAAATATAACCATTTATAGAGAAAAGGAAATGATCTAGAAAACCAATAAATAGCTCGTGAAATGTTAACCCGCTCTGGTCAGCTGTGTCTCTCTGAGGCCTGGAATATCACTTCTCCTGGTTGCAGGCTCCTTCCTGCTGCCAGTACAGGCCTCCTTTCAGCTACACGCCCCCCCCCCCCTCATTCTTCAGCCAGTGATCCTTCTAAATGCCAACCTGACCATGTCTCTTCCCTGACCAAGGCCTCTGTAATGGTTTCCTATTGCTCCTCAGATAAATCTACTTCCTGTTTAGCATCTCACTTGTTCCCTCTTCACTCTTCCTCTCCCCCAACACTGCCTTACTCTCTCTTGCTTCTGGCCTCTGCACTGGCTGCTTCCTCTGCTTGGAATAACCCTGCCCTCACCTGCCATTTCCTTCCTCACTAACCCCCATTATTCTTTCCAACTTACTGCTTAGAAACCTCTTCCTGGAGAGCCTCTCCTGTCCTCCTCCCTCCAAGTACCCGAGGTGTCCCATAGCACGCTCACATTTTAAGCTCCTGCTTTATAAGGCACTCCATTTATTGTGTTTGCTTGTGTCCTGGTCTGTGAGACCCCCTAGATTGTGACCCATCTAATAACATTCCGGTGTCCATCTTACTCCTCATTATACAATCACTAACTAGCAAAGTATAGTAACTAGTCAATAAATATTAAGCTAATAAATGAAAGTGATTTAGGTGAACTATGAAAAGAAGAACAGAACCAATATACAAAGCATTAAAAATTATAAATATTTTTAATGAGACTCAAAAATAAACTCATATCCTCAATCTGCTTTTCAAAGCTTTTAAGACCTCAGTAAAATGGAGCCTTTCCGATTTGTTATTCTATCAATAGCACACCAATGATAAGTGGTCCACGGACAAATGCAATGCTTTGCAGAGCTAGAAAATCAAAGTAAAATAGAACAAACTGATAAATTTAAAATTTTATGGGGTCAGAGTTTTAAGAATCTTGCATCCTAGAATTCCCAGAAGTGAGAGTATGATAGCATCCACAAATCAATCCTCCACATGAAGAAGTGCATGAGTGATGTGACTGGGCTGAGGCTTCTGCAGCTCATAGCCTCTAAGAGTTGATTTCAGTACATGAAGCTGCTAATGCAGGTGAGTGAATACTACTTACATGCTAGCTTTGTGTTACTTAGTAACTCAAAAGGGAATTCATATGTAGGCCACAGCCTGACATGACAGGTACTTTTCAAATACAATAATTCCTCCACTCAAACAGAATCTATACATGCATTAAGAATAACAGTATAAGGAGACATATGTAATACTTTCAACAATAAAGATTTAAAAGCAAACAAACAAATAAGCAAATTGAGTTGAAAAAGAAAAAAAAAAGCACTGGCTTATTTCACTTAGCACAATGCTCTCCTGGCCCAACCACACTGTTGTGAATGATAAGAGTTCCTTCCTTTTTATAGCAGTGTAGTATTCTATTGTGTAGATGTACCACAGTTTTCTAATCCACTCATCTGCTGATGGGCACCTAGACTGTTTCCAAATCTTAGCTATTGTAAATTTTGCTGCTATGAACCTATATAACCTTTGAAACAAAAGATAAAAAGTGAATTCTCTCTTGCCCTGGCCAGTGTGGCTCAGTTGGTTGGGTGTTTCCTCATGCATGTGAAGGTTGCTAGTTCCATTCCTGGTCAGGGCACATGCTTGGGTTTTGGGCTCAAGCACTGGTAGAGGGTGTGCAGGAGGTAACTGATCAATGTTTCTCTCTCACATTAATGTTTCTCTCCTTCTCCCTTTTTCTCTCTCTAAAAATCATAAAAAGTCATTTAAAATAAAAGTTAATTTTCTCTCCATAGTATAACATATTTGTTGGCCCCATGGGTGGGGGAAGAGCTCTCTCAAACTTCTTGCCTTTAGACCTCATTACTCCCACAGACAAAGATCTACCTGTGACAAGTAAAATGTCACTTTATAATTTTCTGCTGTAGAACTGCAACATTTTAAAAAATTAGATAATTACCATGGTAATTACTGGGTATCATGAAAATATAAAGACAGTTATTTTAATATTATTATTATTATTATTAAACGTATACACATTATTTTGAGTGCTGAAAAATAGAGTTGTTTGCTAACTGGAAATTTTAGCGATAACAGAATTTTTTTATAGAATTACTAGAGGCCCAGTGCATGAGGGTATGGGGGTCCCTCAGCCCAACCTGCACCCTCTCCAACCTGGGAGCCCTCAGAGGAGCCTTCTCCAATCCGGGAGTTTCTGTCTGTCTTTGCAATCATATTGAGCAAATTGACTGAGACCCCAAATTCAGTTTGGTTTGTTGCTCACAGCATAATAGAGGCTTTTTTTTTCTTTGCTTCATTGGTGGAGATTTCCTGAAAGTTATAGAATATCTTCCCTTTATTTTTTCCTAGACATTCTGATTTTACTTATGTCTCTCACCTTTGCTTTCCCTCCATTCCCCACTGCAACAGTAACTTGCTCCAGGCTCTCTTTGCTCTAGTGCAGGGGTCCTCAAACTTTTTAAACAGGGGTCCAGTTCACTGTCCCTCAGACTTTTGGAGAGCTGGACTATAGTTAAAAAAACAAACAAACTATGAACAAATTCCTATGCACAGTGCACATATCTTATTTTGAAGTAAAAAAGCTAAACAGGAATAAATACAATATTTGTATTTGCATGTGGCCCGTGGGCTATAGTTTGAGAACCCCTGCTCTAGTGTCTAGGAGGTGTGTCTGCCACCAGAACTATGATTCCCAGCATTCGTGGTGCTCCCCACGATCTTGGTTTTCCCTTCCTGCTCTGTCTCTGTCCCATGGCCTCCCACTCTGCCAAGTCCTCCAAGCCACCAGCTCTCAGTTTGGTGGCTTGGGGAGCCAATTTCCCCAAGCATCTCCACTCTCCTCCAGCTCTCCCGCTCTGCTCTTCACCCAGCACCTATCTATGCAAATTAACCTGCCATCTTTGTTGGGTTAATTTGCATACTCACTCCTGATTGGCTGGTGAGTGTAGTGGAGGGACAGTCAACTGACATGTTTCTCTCTTATTATATAGGATAAAAGGAGCAAATGTAGGGTTTACCTCAAATAATTTTTCATTTCTTAAGTGACCTGTGTATCACAGTGCATATTAAAGTTGTACCACAAAGGGAATATAAAAATTATTAAAGGTAGATAGATTTTAAAATGTTGAATTTTTCAAGACATTTTTAATATCAGGAACAAGACTAATATCTTAAGATAAGTTTTCATTTTCTTCCATTTTCACTGAGCAAGAGCTAGAAAGATGTTTTTCTACCTCCTGTCAATTTTATAGAAGAATAATGCCAAAACTTGAAAGGTGTGTTAGAAGAAAACCAACATCCAGGAAGAGAGTTCGTTTTTAAATAGATTTTCTATCCCATAGTCCTCAAAGTGTAGCCCTTGGTCCAGCAGCACTGGCAGCACCTGAAAGATGATGAGAAACACAGAATCTCTTGGTGTTGCTCTAGACCAGTGATGGCGAATCTTTTGAGCTTGGCGTGTCAGCATTTTGAAAAACCCTAACTTAACTCTGGTGCCGTGTCACATATAGAAATTTTTTGATATTTGCAACCATAGTAAAACAAAGACTTACAGTTTTTATATTTATTTTATATATTTAAATGCCATTTAACAAAGAAAAACCAACCACAAAAATGAGTTCGCGTGTCACCTCTGACACGCATGTCATACGTTCGCCATCACTGCTCTAGACAAACTAAGTTAGAACCTGCATGGCCCCCATGCTCCCTGGAGAACTGTACACATATTAAATTTTGAGAAGGCATATTTTATTCCACAGTTCCATATAGGTCATTCATCCTTAAAGCTCAAGATTTATCATAGCTCATATTTATAATGTTTTTCTATCATAGTGAAAGGAGTTTTTAGAGGTAAAATAGGCAGGTTTAGGAAATTTTAGGAATTAAGGGGTCCATGGGAAAACCACAGGGTTGCAAAGCTGGTAGCTGCCAGAGGTACACATTTCCATAGGATAAGGGAGCTGGGAGCTGCAGAAGGTACACATTTAAAGAATAAAGGAAAGGAAACCCCTCATTCAGAGAGGGAAGAGGAAGGCCAAAGGGAATAGAAAAACAATAAGGGAGAAGAAGAGGGGAGCCTCCCGTGAGGTTTGAGCTCAGAAGCTGCTACAGTGACCAATCAGAGGGGATATCAAAATACAAAGAACTGCAGTCTTTTTAAGCCATAGAAAAAAGGGACTTAGTGGGACTCTCCCCCCGCCCCCACATGGGAGTCTGTGTTTGTTTCTCAATAAATTCCCATCTTTTCCTATACCACCTTTTATACATGGTTTCATTCTTCCACTCCACCTGGACAAGGACCTGGGAATTATCCTGCCCAAAGGAACACCATGTGTGTTCCAGTTCAATTTTTGTATTTCAATAGGAAGGGATATGTTTTAATTTTATAGACAAAAAAAATAGTGTGTATAAGAGATGCAATTTACCACATATTACAGTCAGGAAAAATAAATTTGTTGATGAGCTATCAATATTAAAATGTTTTCTTCACATTGCTCTATGATTTGAAGCTATAAAAGGAATAACATTTTAGGTAATAAAAGCAGACTCTTGCTAATGTCCTTGAGTTTTGATGCAATTAGAAGTTGTATGATGTATAGAGAAGAGTCTCCGCAATGGGTTTACTTTGTGTTATTTTTCCTTTTATTTTAATTGTCATTAATTAGAGATTTATAATTCTACGTGATTGCATAATAATAAAAAACCTCTGTACTTTTTACTGTCTATATTTTACTGTTGACTAATTTCCTGATTTTATTATATCATCCCCAATCTGAATAATTTTGCTATTTTATTAAGTTTAATTGATTCATTCCATTGCTTTGCATGCCTAATGCTAATAATATTTATTATTATATACTTGCTAGGACAAAGCACAATGTGGGGAATGATGTGTATTAAATGATAAGTAAGATATAATCTCTTCTCTCAGATATACTCCAGTTCATCAGGAGAGTTAAGGCATATACACAAATAACCATGATTAATTTCCATGACAAAACAAAAATGCTATGGGAATACAGAGAGCAGTCACTTCTGATTTGTAGGATTAGTTAAGACTTCCTGAAGGAGAAAGCATTTAAAAGTAGACCCAGGGGGATGGTTGGGATAATAACAAGAAAAAAATCTTGTAAAAGGCATTTTGAGTGTGCAGAAAGCAAGAGTATACCTCCATGCGGTGGATTGTTTCAAAAACGGCCCAGGGGATGAAGTAACTAAATAACTTTCAATCTACTTGTATTAAAGTATATAACGTTAAAATTATGACTTGAAAAAATATATGTAATAAGCTTCTTTAGCTGATTTAAAAAAACAAAACAGTTTAATGAGTGAAGTAGCAAGATGATAAAGGCAGTTCAAAGGAGGATAAAATAGGCTGCTTAAAATAAAAGCCACCACGGCCCTAGCCAGTTTGGCTCAGTGGATAGTGCATCGGTCTGTAGACTGAAGGGTCCCGGGTTCAATTCCAGTCAGAGGCATGTACCTGGGTTGTGGGCACATGCCCAGTGGGAGGTGTGCAGGAGCAGCTGATCAATGTTTCTCTCTCATCGATGTTTCTAACTCTCTATCCC
>NW_006298312.1:4306310-4307026 GCF_000327345.1 Myotis davidii
ATATTCAATTTGTAATAGTGAAAATATATCCCGCATATCAGATATTTACATTATGATTCATAACAGTAGCAAAATTACAGTTATGAAGTAGCAACGAAAATAATTTTATGGTTGGGGGTCACCACAACATGAGGAACTGTATTAAAGGGTCGCAGCATTAGAAAGGTTGAGAACCACTGCTATAGGGGGATAAAAATGTAACCTTTGAGGTTATCTTTTCCAGTGGACAGAAATCATATGTTACTTATCAATCTCCTAAAAGTTAACATCTAACATTACAGTCTGGCCCTAATCAATAGTAAACCAGTTACAACTCTCTTGGACACCAGCTAACTCTTAGGTTGACTGTTTGATAATGCTCAGACAGAACTTCAAAGGGCATTCCTAGATGGTGATTTTTAAATTGATTTGTCAACACCTCCCCTTAACTAGCTATTATCTCACCCAACTTGTAGAGGAAACTGAGTCTTAGGGATATACTCAAATTATTCAAATCACATCGATAATACATGAAAGGACTAAGCTCTTAAAAACAAACAAACAAAATACTGAGACCTTAATCCATATTGTTTGATTTCAAAGCCATAGCCCTTGAACTACACAAAAGGTAAAGTTTATCCTGATCCTGTCCCGGCAACATCTAAGTGATAAACTAATTAAATTCAACACTTGAAACAAAATAAACACCCACCTCACTCCGAAGCCATAAGGTTGTT
>NW_006298312.1:4307058-4318235 GCF_000327345.1 Myotis davidii
CTCTGACACACAAGAGCAAGAGGAGGAAGGGAGGGTGGTGCAGTCAGAGGGGAAAGATCTGGGAAAAGAACTGGACCCAGAATTCTCAGATTGTACAGTGTGTTCAGTGTGTAACACACTCTGGTGTCCTGAGGACAGGACAGACCAATGCTATGATATCAGGTAAGTGTGGATGGAGATGCTACTCGCAGCCTTGCCTTAAAGAGCTAGAATTTGGTTTTTTTTGTGATTCTTAATTACTTTTGGATCATATACCAGGTATTATTCAGAGGAAAGTTACAAAGTCATTCTGAAATGTGCATTTCTGTACTTACACATTTTATACTCCACCTTTCAAGGCCTATACATTTTTTAGGACACTAAGATTTTAATTCTATATAAAAATACCAATAGGTGGGCAGTGATGACTCCTAGAAACTTTATAGATATTGGAATAACCTACCTATGCATCATTTAAGCACACCATTTAATAAGTAAATGAGGTTTTAACTAAAATAGGGATGATGGAAAATAATGTAATTCTTGTCTTCCCCAAGTTAGCACCAAAACCAAATCTTCTCATTCAGATTGATCCAATTACAGCCACGATTTCATTAAAACAAACCAAAACAAACAAACTTCACACCTCATCCTTAGCAGGAGTAGAAAAGTATGAGCACAAGAGGGTGCTAAAGGCAGAAGCTCTGAAGCTAGGTGCCCCGGTTTAAACATCAAGTTCTCTAATATCTAGAAGTGAGTTTTTCAAACTTGTCTGTTTCAATATTCTTATTTGTGAAAGAAACATAATGATAGGACTTACCTGTTATGAGGTTTCAATAAGTTTTCATTTATATTTACAGTGTTCAAAGCAGTGTTTAGCATATAATAAGTGTATAAAAGCAATTTGTTTTGTTTTTTTTTTTTTTCAAATTTTATTTTTTATTACAAAGGGTATTACATATGTGTCCATTTTTTTCCCCGCCCTAGACAGTCCCCTAGCCTCCCCTATTCCCCAGTGTCTTATGTCCATTGGTTAGGCTTATATGCATGCATACAAGTCCTTTGGTTGATCTCTTACCCCCCTACCTCCCGCCCCCGAACCATCCCCGGCCTTCCTGATGCAGTTTGACACTCTGTTTGAGGCAGCTCTGCCTCTGTATCTATTATTGTTCAAAAGTTTATAATGGTCTCAATTATCCATGAATAAGTGAGATCATGTGGTATTTTTCTTTCATTGACTGGCTTATTTCACTTAGCATAATGCTCTCCAGTTCCATCCAATTTGTTAAATAAGTGTGCATACCCCACAAGTTTTCCCATTTTCATTTGCTTAAAATATATAGAAAACATGTCTATCAAATACTCAGAATCTGCAATATCACTGGTGAAAGTCTATAACACTTCTACAACTGCATTTTGGAGAATGTAACTCCATTTCTGTGCCTTCAGAAGGTTCAGGATTGTCCCCGCCAGTGTGGCTCAGCGGTTGAGCATTGATCCCTGAACCAAGAGGTCACTGGTTCGATTCTGTCAAGGCACATGTCTGGGTTGTGGGGGCTCGATCTCCAGAAGAGGGGATACAGGAGGAAGTTGGTCAATGATGTTCCTCTCTCATTGGTGTTTCTATCTCTCTATCCCTCTCCCTTCCTCTCTCTCTAAAACTAAATAAAAACATATTAAAAAAAAGTCTTCAGGATTCACAAATGACACTCTGATGACTTAACAAAACATCAACCTTTTGTAATCTGGGGAAACTAAGGTGTTGTTATTTTTATATTCCTAAAATGGAGATATCACCTATAAATTATGTTTTTCCTCCATGGGCTAATATAATTTCACTTAAAGTTTCTGGTAATTCCTGAATGATTAATTATGTAATGTTAAATGTGAATTCATTAGAGAAATATGTAACTAATGTATATTATTAACTGTTACACTTTATCTTATTGTACTTTATCTTTTGAAATTAATTCATCAAATTGAATTATTAAACTCTACCATTATCTTAATTATGGCTTTATACCTTGATAATTCTCTCTCATGGAATTAATTACCATTTTGCTTCTCAGTATCTTGGTACAAAAATCTTCAAATTACATAGGTACTCTTGGTGCTTAACTGAAAATATATTTATGACTTTTCATATTTTAATGCTTGTGATTTAATCACAGTTGGGATAATTGTATATCTTGTTTTAAGTCAGGAACAATATGAAATGTATACATTGCCTCAGTAAAGGGAAACTTTCTCACCCATTATATTAATTCTGATAAGGAAAACTCTGTTTCATAACATCTAACTTGGCCAAGAGCACACAAGTTTGCCTTTGTGAAATATTTTCTTCTGAAGATTAATGCTATTTGAGTATGCCTAGGTTTCTCTTTCATAATCCTGGATAGTATTTAACACTTATTTAACTCAGGAGTTGTGAATCTTCTAGTATTCTAAAGATGAAAAGACCTTACATAATTTCATGCCATGATGCAAACATGGTATATTGCTCACTCCTGGAGTTATGAAGCACATCATATAGCAAGCCTTCTTTAATTTCCACTATGTGAACTTTGGGATGTTTCTTATTATATTACCTATAAGGTAGCTTGCCATACATGTAATGATTTTTTAAAAAAAGGTAGTTACTGGTAAAGAGAGGACAGATAGAATTTTGAAATGAGCATATTTCTGTATCCATTTACTGCATTAAAAATAGATTTTTATTTGAGGAGCATGGATATATAAAACTAAATATATGTAAGTTTAAATGTACACAGAGGGAAATTCACTTTTTTGACTAAAGATACTATTCTTGCCATATTCTCACACCAGATTACTTTCATTAGTAAATTTCAATGAGCATGTTCATATTTGAACAGTAGAGGGAGCTCTAAAAAACTTAGTATATAAGTGAAAAGTTATAGCTGATATGTTTTTAAGTAAAAAATACTAAAAATTCTTGAGTAATAAATAAATAAATTGTATTGTAAAAATCACATGCCCTTTAAACTCCTTTAGAGGGTTAGTAAGTTTTCCTTATTTTTAAATTCTTTAAAATTTGTCTTATTTTAGGTTCTAGACATAAAAAAGTCATTTATTATTTCATCTACATCCCATTAAATTTATGTATAAATTTACTTAAACATATCTGGTCTAGATTCTTTTATATGACATACTCCCCATTTATGCATGCTACAGTTGGGTTAAAAGTTTGTGAAAACTTATACTTTAAGTCACCAAGAACTTTATTTTGCTCAAGTTTGACTCACTGATTCTGTAGGTCTAAATAAAAGTGGGCTGGAATAAACATAGTTTCCTAAAATCTCAAAACTATCCGAAGACTGTGGCTGGTTGATGAATAGTTGATATTCCCCAGTGTTTATTGAAATCTTAATGCTGCTCTTGGCACTCTGATAAACATAAAAGGAATTCACCCGAGTGAAGGTGTTCGCAGCCTGGGAAAGCTGTAATGCTGGAGGAAAGGGCTCAGTGGTTGAGCATTGACCTAGGAACCAAGAGGTCATTGGTTCGATTCCCTGTCAGGGCACATGCCTGGGCTCAAGCGGGAAGGGGGCTTCTCCTTCTAAGATGAATAACTTATTCATCCATGAAGGCTCATACATCTTAGGCTTGATTTGAAGAATATATGATATAATGAAGGTAATTTTCTTAAACTATTACTAAATCACAAGTTTTCAATAAATAGTCTTGTATTCCATGTACATACACCAGAGCTAGTAAGTGTACATAATTCATTATTCATATTTTCAAAATCTAAAAATTTTTGAAAAGTGATATTATTTTTCATGTAAGTCACTTTGTGGCCGAGCATAGCCTGACCCAAACCAATCATCAACAGGGTATGACCTCAATTAATATGAAGTTACATATAATCACTATATTTTACACTTTAGTTACATCATCATTTTGCTGAACACTAACATGTTTGATTACCAGAGGCTCACCCAAAACCCCATGTGGATTTTATGTACTATCTAGTATAGACATCCCAGTATTGTTGTAGACTCTGGAAATTTTTGAATTCTAAAACATTTAGTTGAAAGAATTTTAGATGAGGGATTGCAGCCTATGACCCTATACCTGTCTGCAAACTGTTTTCAGTCTATGTTATTATTGTGTTTAATTTATGACATTCAGAAGTATATATTGGCACCTGTCATGCAGAGAAGATCTGATCAATAATCCATCATTAGGTAGGCTGTTATGGATTGAATCTTTGGGTCTCCTCCAAATTTGTTAGTTGAAATCCTCACCCCCATTCTATCTCCCCCAGTGTTAGGAAGTGGGCCTTTGGGAAATAATTGGATTAGATGAGGTCATGAGGATGACCTTATACTAGTAAGTGCCCTTATAAGAGTCAAGAGAGAGTTTGCTTCCCCTCTCTGCTTTCCACCATATGAGGATACAAGAGGAATCAGCAGCCTACAACTTAGCCGTCTCCTGAACCTGAACACCTTAGCAACCTGATCGAAAACTGTGAGAAATACATTTCTGTTGATGACCAACACACCTGTGGTACTTTATGTCATAGCAGCCTGAACTAAGACACAGGACATGAAAGGTGCAGGAATCTACATCCACATTAAGCCACTTGATAATTGACATCTAAATGATCTAAGCATTATAACAGTGTTATGTGAAACCACTGTGCCTTCTTGCTAATCATAGAGACTACTTTTTCAAGGGATAATGACAACGTATTTAGTTGCAGATTTTTCCTATCAAATCTGGTCTATAATTACATCATTTAGTAGATAGAACACAGAATGTGAAGGGCCCACATATCATTAAACACCACAAAACCTGTTAGATAACAGGTAACAAATCAAAGAGAAAATGATTCATAATAATTAGTGAGAGAGGGCTGATAATAAAATGATTTATAACATAGCTAATAGATTTTAAAAATGATATTGGTTCTGTACTAATGATTTGATAGGACAATAGAAACACTACAGAAATATAAAGACTATATTTAAGGACATGGATTGTTTTCTATTTCTGAAAATGAAACATAAGAAACATAGAGAAAATAAAAAACACAGATGCCACTGAAAGTGACCAGTTTCGACTCTAGGAATTTTTTCCTAAGAAGTTTAAAATATAGTATATCAATCATTTTTGACATGGTATTAAAGCAGCCTAGTATGTACATCCATATATATTTTTTTCTTCTTGATCCATAAGAGTCCCTTTCCCTCTCAGAAATTTTCAATGTTAGTCTTAAAAGCAACCCTGAATTCATAGTGTCAATTGCTATGTAAAGAAAAAATAAATATGTCTAGATACTTTCATTATAATAACAGATATTATACCAAGATATATGTATTTCCAAAATAAGATAAGTATAGCACTGGCAAGGTATGAAATGGCATGAAAAAACAGCTTATTAAAGGAAATTTATGACTATGAGTTCAAAATCACAAATACAGAATAGACTGTTTGAAAGTAAACTAGCATGCTGAATAAATATTTCCGTCTTAAAGCACAATCATGCAATTTCATGAAACATAAAAATGTAGTTATTCCAAGGTTATCACTACTTTTCTTCTTCTTCATTCTTGAAATGTTAGGCTGCTTTTGTCTTTTCCTTGTCTCACTTTCTTCTTTCCCCACTGTGAAAATGGTTTATTTGCTAGTCACAGCTTTATTTTGGTTTTTCCCTGCTGTGTTGGTGTTAAAACAAATTAGTTTAGTACATTTCCCTAAAGGTAACTGATTGAGATATTTCCTTTCCTACAGATAGAGATATAAATGGTTGAATACATTTATTTTAAGGTAGTTGAGTTTTAGTGCCTCTGTGACTTATTTCCTACCGAGGAATCTCACTGCTTCACAGTGAAATATTTTGAAAGATGCCTGAAGAGTTGGCCTGTTGTTTCATCTGATAGGTATACTAAAGTCATGCAGAGCTTTCTTCCCTTTCCATTTTTCCTTTTTTATCCTCTTCTATTCCTCTCTCCCCTTCTCTCTCCCTCTCTTTCTCCTTCTTTGTCTTCTCTGTGTTCCTTCTCTCCCTCTCTCCATTGCACTGATATTTGGAATGCTGTTGGGATGTATTTTGAAAATATTAATAATGAGAAGACCACGTTAGGAGTAAAACCACTTGTATCCACCTTTTCTTGATAATATTTTCTTTTATAATAGAATTATACTCAATAAAGATCATATGACTTTATAAAACTGATCTGCATTCTTTAGTGAAATGTAGCTCTGATGAGGCTGACTTGGAAGTTTCTCAAGATGAGGTGTTTGGAGCAATAGAAAAACAGAAATCAGAGATTCTAGGCACTCTCCCAGGCCTGAGGAGCAAGTGGCCGAGGGTGCCTGGGGCAGCAGGTACTCAGAACTGAGTGACGCATTAGGGTGTGTAAGGGCTCTGAACTGTGCTCCATGCTGCTTCTCCCCCTGTGCTCTCACTGCAGCTCAACTGATTCCAGTTTTAGAAACCCTGTTTGTCATTCTTCTGTGTTAAGTAATAGGTACTCCCTGCACATACGCTTAGGAAGATTCCTGATAAAACTGTGTCATATAGACCTTTTTGCCTTACTCTTTTGCAAAGTCCCTTTGTATCCAACCCCCTGCTGTGTCTACTAGTTTGAGAGTTTGCTTTGGTTTCCTTTAATACAAATTCTACACTTACAGGGCAAGGCAAAGGCCCCAGGATCCCTTCATACAAGCTGTTTACTGCCATTTCTGTAATTCAGTAGAAACTTTGTAGACAACCCACATGCTTTTCATTTGTATGTATGTTTGTTGTTGTTGTTGTTGTTAATCCTCACCTAATAACCCACATGTTTTTCATTTGTATGTATGTTTGTTGTTGTTGTTAATCCTCACCTGAGGATTTTTTTTTAAGAGAGAGTGGAAAGAAGGGGGAGAGACAGAGAAAGATCAATGTGTGATTGGTACATTTATTGGTTAACTCCCACAGGTGCCCCCACAGGAGCTGGGGATGATTCTGCAACTGCAGTACAAACCCTTGACTGGAATGGAACCCATAACCCTTCCGTCTGAGGGCTGGCACTGTAATCATTGAGCAAATATGGCCTAGGTGACTTACATATTATTGAAACTGATTTCTCTGTAAATTCTTGCTCACAGTGATAGAGAACTCAGTGATCAGTGTAGTTGGCAATTAAATTTTCTCAGATTGTTGATAATGTCATAGGAATAGGTGATAGGCAAGATAGGAAAGTGATGTGTTACTATAAAACACCATTTATTTATGGGATGACCTGAGATTATAGTTAACTCTCTTGCACTACTGTATTTGGCTACACTTGGTAGAACTTAGGGGATACCTAAATATGTGTCACCAGTGTGTGGCCAATCAAAATATCTCACTTATTGTTTGTTAACCAGGAACAAACAACAACAAAAACAACAACTTCATTTTTTCCTGAAGATCCAGTGTGATGGACTGTATGCTTGCATCCCCCAAAATTCATATGTTGAGATCTGAACCTCCAATGTAATAATAGTATTAGTAGGTGAGGCCTTTTATCTCCAATATATGAAATTTTAAAGTGCAAATCCACAAGATTTTTTTTGTTTATGTACTTCAAAATGGTGAGAAATTGACATTTTTGTGATTTAATAACACTATACTTTATCAAACTCAATGCTGTGTAACTGGAATCCAAGAATCACGGAATTGCAGAACTACTATCTTTACAGTGGATAAATGTTTATGAGAATTTTCAGGATTCTATGGTTATTGTTTGCCAATGACTAAACACATGTATATTTTATTTTTGATTTAGTATTAAATTTTTACATATCAATATATTATTTCTATTGAGGTTAGGTTATGATTGCACAAAAATAGAAAAGCAATTGATTTCATAAACATATTAAATCACATGAAATATATCAGAAACCAATGTGAAATTTTCCTGTGCATTACCTACTCTCAGACATCTTAAGGCATTGAAATCTTGTTAGAGTAAAGAGGATGAGTAAGGAGTAGTGTAGAGTGGAGCAACCTTTACCCGTTTGGATAATTCCACATCTACTTCAGTTCGGATGGCTATTGTCACAAGGTCAGTAGGCGACTCAACTTGCCTGGGATAGTTGTGACTTACACCTTGGTCCTGATTTAATTTTTAGCAGCCCCTCTCTCCTTTCATTCTCAAAATCCTCCAATTTGAACAATAAAATATATAGTCACCTTATATATGTGACCCTTTTTTACTAAATAAATATACAAGAAGTTGTAAGACAAATATTAAATATCTGAGTAAAAGACAAAATACTGCCAATATGGCATTTAAAAATAACAAAAAAATCTGTTAAATAGATACATTAGTGTTGTGAAGATAGAGGTTATCAATTTTCTGTGTTTTTCACTGCGCTTTAATTCATTATTGATTTGGTCTGCTTAGAACTCATAGTAAAAATGACAACTCTTGCAAAGAAATGTGAACTACGAGGCCTAAATCCAATGTGCCCCCACCTCTTTGCTCTTGGGAAAAGAGCTAATAGTTCCAGGCCACGAAGGTTCCATTTTGGTACACTCAAAAAGCCGTGGCATCACGGAGCCTGAACACATTAGCATGGTTTCAAAATCACAACAATTAACTTCTTGCTCTCTAATTGACTGACATGTGGGTCAAATAAATACAATTTGAAAAAAACTGTGAGAGCAAAGTTCTTTTGATGGACATGAGACTTACTACTTGTTAAAATTGTTTTATGTTAGCATAGGGTCATTGCAGGCTAAGAGAGGGCTGGTGGATTTCTGTCATCAAATGTGCATAAAGGGAACCCAACTATCCATTGCAAATAAGATGCTCTCCCTTTATTAGTATCCATGGTTTTTCTTTGGCTCATTGAAACATTTAATATATACTTTAAATACAAAGTAAACACAGGATTTTCTATGTAAAAATGTGGGAATTGGAAATATAAGAGTATCATAATCTATCTATATAAAACCTTAAGTGACTGGTGGGTATCACTCACACTGACCACAAGAGGGCAGATGTTCAATGCAGGGGCTGCTCCCTGGTGGTCAGTGCGCACCCACAGTGGGAGTACTGCTCAGGTAACCAACAGGCGCCAGACACCTGGCTCGTGGTGAGCGCAGCTGCGGGAGTGCAAGCCTCTCCCACAGACACTCTCCCCGTGTACCTCTCCCCCATCCAGGCTGAGCGGCATCGGTGGCAGGCACAACAAGACCAGGATGAGCAGGAGCAGTGTGGCGCCCCGGCTGGGCTCGGGCTCCTTCCTCACCGCCTGCCACCTGGCGCACTACTACATCCCTCCGGGGATGTCGGACTGCCAGTTCTGGCCCAATCCTCGCAGGCCATTGGGGAGTGGCCAAAATTGGCAGTCCAACATCCTCTGAAGGGTCCCAGATTGTGAGAGGGCACAGGCCAGGCTGAGGGACTCCACTGGTGCATGAATGCATGCACCGGGTATTAATATAATAGCATTCTTTTAGATAATATTTTCATTAAAAAAACCTTTAAAAACAGAGAACTGTTTGATTATAAACTGGACTTAAACATCTCTATGTATGTATATCATTATTGGGGCATATTTAAGTTAAAATATATTGCTTAAAATATGGCAATTAATAGTGTACACACTGACCATTTACTTTATTATGTAACACATATTATAATATATGTTACATAATAATGTCTGTCATGTGAATAAAAATGATAATACTGTCTCTTAAGGATGCACTGTGTTCAAATGTTTCACCTGATCTACAGTCAACTTATTTGAGACCTAAGGTAATTGATGTCATCACAAACTTCTTATACCATCAACATCTGATAAAAAATTGACAACTAAGAAACAAATAAAGATATGCAGAAATGATAAGTTTGAATTCCTAAATCAAAATTAGCCCACCAGTAATGCCATTTGGCATTTAATAAGCATTTTCCAGTAATGAGCAATAATAATAAACTATAATAATAAAAACAAAATATGCTAATTAGACTGGACAGCCAAACAGCAGAATCACTGTTCAGATGACCTTCTGGGACCACACTATGACACAACTGGCACCAGACCAGCCAAGGCGGGTGTGGTGCAATTGGTCAGGGGCCCAGCCATTGCCCCATGATTGCCCCAAAGAGGGAGGCCCAGGCCACCGACCAGCGGGCTGCAGCAAGGGAAGCCTGGGTCCTGGGTGCCAGAGGGAAGCCGGTGCCGGCAACCGTGGAAGGAAGGCCTACTCTTGCACTAATTTCATGCATCAGGACTCTAATAATTTAAAAAACCTTACGTGATTCTTACAAAATATTGAGAGAAGCATTTTAAAAGTTCTGAACAAGCATCAACAGATGTTTTATGTTACTTAACATGGACAGCTATGACAGGTTAGCGACCTCATTTTTATAGTTACTGCCTCCTTAGAATTCATTAAAATACATAGCAGTACTATTAACAAAAATAAGTTAGGAAAATATCACTCATAAAATAAGTGATGGGCAGAGTGTCTGATGACAGAAATTGAATACTTACTGTGTTTTCTAATAGAGAAATATGAAAATTAAGTCATTAATTGAAGCTTCTCCAAATTTTTCAAAGTATTTCACACAGCTTAATAAAAAAAAAAGAGAAATCTTTCAGGTAGAGGAAGGGTAGGCAAATTTTAAAGATCTTGCAAAGTTTTCCTATTCCTTCCCTTTCTGTCATCTATCCAAGAAACCATTGGTTCAAGTCTGAAAAGAAAAGTAAACAAGCATTTGAGGGATGGAGAAATACAGAAAAAAGAAAAAAGAGAAGTATGCTTGCAGTGTTAATCAGCTCCCCCAATAATAATATATTTCATTCATTCTTTGACTTGAAGATTTTCATTGAAAATATTCATTTCACCACAGGGATATAAGTGGAATTAGAAGATGGCAGTTTAGTCAAAAACATTATTCTTAGTAAAGAGCATAAAGGAAAACATGACAAATATTATTTCAGGTGTGATATTCAGAAAGATATAATCCACAGGACAAAAGAAATCTGCTTAATCAGAATTGCTTGAGGATGATGACATTTATTCTCCAATTGTGGTTTTATAAGATTGGAGTAAGAACAGTTGAATAGAAAGGGCACCTGAGACTGAAAAAGGAGTGTGACTAGAGAGATAGTTCACACTGTGCTGATCTTGGTAACTGACACAAGGAGGAGAATGAAAAGATTTAAAACATTCTGTGCTTCATAAGATA
>NW_006298312.1:4318249-4331910 GCF_000327345.1 Myotis davidii
TCAGCAGAAATTGAAAGATACAAAGCAATCATAAAACATTTGTGACTAACAACAGAAAGTATATTCATTCTAATCACAATATCAATCTCTATCAATTAATGAGTATCTGCTACCAGCTTGGTATTGATAGCAATATTTTATACCTATTATTTTCAATTTTATTAAGAATCCTACAATGAAGATAGAATTATACTTATTTTATAGAGAGAAACTAACCCTCAGGGAAGTAAAATATCTTATCCAAACAAAAACCAAAAAGAGGCGAATCTAGGATTGGTCTGTCTGCCTCCACTTGATATGTATTTGTCAGCCTTTGTTCTGTGACTGCATGCCCCAGATAGTCAGATGCTGGGCTCAAGAGATAAATAAGACATGTCACTAAATCTCAAGAGACTGACACTCTAATAGTTGTAAACAACTAGCACAGATGTTGCCAGCTCACAAGATATTTGAAAGGGGAAGCCAGCAGACCTCTATAAGAAAAGTTTCCTGAAAGGGATGTATGATGTCCTAAATTATGGAGAAGGTATAGGAAAGTGGAAGGAAGTGAGAATGAGCAGATTAGAATTTCAGGAGGATGAACAGCATAATGGAAAGGCTTGACCAATTATTGTGAAAGGTGGGTAGGAACATTGCTTTATTTGAATATGAGAATACTACCTACATGGATAATATTTCCTAATCCTGTGTTTCTAAGACAAGGAGAGGTTGATTGCCTTCTCACTTCCTTGTCTCTTTACCCCCCATGGACTAAACAAATTTACTTTAGAAATGAACGAATTCTTTTAAAAAAATGTATTTATGGATTTTAGAGAGGAAATGAGAGGGGGAAGAAAAACATCAATGATGAGAGACAATCACTGATTGGCTGCATCCTGCACACCCCCAACTGAGGATCAAGCCCACAACCCAGGCATGTGCCCTTGGTTGGAATCAAACCCGGGACCCCGCAGTCCACAGGCTGATGCTCTATCCATTGAGCCAAACCAGCTAGAGCTGAACCAATTCTTTGTATTAGTATATGTATTATTATATCCCCCTCCTAGTTTTTATCAACATGTGATGGAAGGTGAACAACGGTGACTTAAGAAAATAAAGAAGGGAGAAACCAAGATGGCAGCATAGGTAAACACCAGAAATTGCTGCCTCCCATAACAAATTCAAAAATACAACTAAAAGACAAAATGGACATCATCCAGAACCACAGGAAGACTGGCTGAGTGGAGATTCTACAACTAGAAGGAAAGAGAAAAGCACACTGAGACTCAGAGGAGGTGCAGAAGTGAAGAGGTACAGAGGCACACGTGGCAAGGGCTGGAAACTGAGGACGCGCTGTCTTTTTCAATCAGGAGAGAGTCACAAGCCCCCGACTGCTCTGAACTCAAGTTCCGGGTGAGTCTCTGGTGACCCAGACTCATACGGGGAGAAACTGGACTGTCTGGCAGTGGGCAGAAAGCGGAACTCGAGGGTGGCTTTCTCTCAGAGGTGCTTGCAGCAATTACCAGGACATTGAGACGTGGGGCCCCTTAAGGAAGGGCTGAGGATCAGCCATAGCTGCTCTGCCCTGTTGATTCCCTGAAACCCTTCCCCACCCAAGCTGCAGCAGAGGCTTTTGCATATAAATGACCTGGCCCTTTGCAATCTGAAAATTACCTAACAAACTGCAGCTGGGTCAGAGAGACACAGGACATCCAAAAGAAGGCCCAAGGCCCCACAGCAGCTTGCATTGCTTCACAGCTGGGCCTCATCTAGGCACCTCCAAATCCCAAACAAAAAAGAGGAATCTGCAGATCTCTCCATAGCTCCTGCTGGGTAGCCTCAGGCAGAGGTTAAATTACCACCTCCTTAGATCCAAGAGCCAGTGTATCCAGTGATCAGAGTGGGACCATCCAATTACAACTCCTCAGATCCCTAAGGGACACACTTAGGGGGCAGACTCAGTGAGCACCAAAGCCCTAGGCAATAGCATTACAATGAGAAAATAAATTGAAATAAACAGTAATTAGAGGCAACTTAAGCTTGATCTTCGGTAAAAATTTAGAGAGAAGTAGAAAAATAGTTTGTCCCATGGCAATGAAATGAAGACATAAAGAAGTTAGAAATTTTATACAAAAATACTTTATAAAAATGGTCAGACCAATGCCAATGTAGAGATAATAAATTCAGAGTTGCCTATCCATACTGAATAACCCCTTCTCCTGGTTTACATTCATAGGAGGCAATCTCGGGAACCACAGATGCACTAGTGCCCAGTATCAGTGGGCCCAGAACAGCAGGGATTATTGTGGTCTGCTTTTATTGCTCCTCCCACCCTTTCTGGCATCCAGCAGATATTGACCAAGGGTTGGGGATAGCAGAACATGACACAAAAACATTCTAAAACAGCCAAATGTATTTTTTTTACTTTAAAATGTTTGTAAATAATTTATTTAAAAAGGGAAAAATTTACAGAGGCAATATTATCCTTAAACACTATGCTTCTATCACTCACTGACATAAAAATGTATACACCATGAAGCAAAATCAAACATTTTGAGTAGCTTTAAATTCCTGTGCCTTGCATTTATGGGCAGGAAAGAATGGTTAAAAAATGCATGTGTCTATGGGAGTTCCCTGAATGTAAATATTGTCTGCTTGGGTGTTGTGTTTAGAAATAGCTGTGAATAATGCTGCAGTGAACATAGGGATGCACGTATCTTTACAAAAATGATTAGGTAATGAAGATGTGGTACATATATAAAATGAAATATTACTCAGCCATAAGAAAAGATGAAATGCTGCATTTGCAACAACATGAATATTATACTAAGGGAAATAAGTCAGACAGTGAAAGTCAAATACCATATGATTTTACCTAAAAGTGGAATCTAACAAAGTAACTGAACAAACAAAACAGAATCCAATTCACATATGCAGAACATACTAGAGGGAAGTGGGTGCAGTGGCAATAAAATGTAAAGAGGGTCAAATATATGGTAATGGAAGAAGATTTAACTTTGGGTGTTGAGCACACAATGCATTATACTGACGATGTACCATAGAATTGTACACCTGAAACCTATATAACCTTATTAACCAATGTCACACCAATAATTTTAACTTATTTTTTAACTTTTTAGTGTTCTTTCTTTATTTTTAAAATATCTTTATTGAGATTATTACAGATGTCCTCCTTTGCCCCTATTGCCCCCATCCACCTGGTTCCTAACCTGCCCCAGGCCTTAACCATCCTACTGTCTGTGTCCTTATGTGTCCTTAGGTAAGATCTTTGTTTAATTTCTTCCAGCACTTCCCCTCCCTGAACCCTTTCCTCTAAGATTCATCAGCTTTTTCTATGCTTCCATGCCTCTGATTCTATTTTATTCACCAGTTTATTTTGTTAGTCAGAGTTCTTGTTTGTCTAGCTTTATTTTTAGATCCAATTGTTGATAGATATGTATTTGTTGCTCTTTTTTGGTTCATATCCTTTATTTCTTCTTCTTCTTCTTCTTCTTCTTCTTCTTCTTCTTCTTCTTCTTCTTCTTCTTCTTCTTCTTCTTCTTCTTCTTCTTCTTTTCCTTCTTCCTTTTTCTTCTTCAATACCCTTAACATTTCATGTAATACTGGTTTGGTGGTGATGAACTTCTTTGGCTTTTTCTTATCTGTGGAGATCTTTATTTGACCTTCAATTCTAAATGAGAGCTTTGCTGGATAGAGTAATACTGATTATAGGTCCTTGCTATTCATCACTTTGAATTTTTCTTGTCACTCACTTCTGGCCTGCAAAGTTTCTGTTGAGAAATCAGCTGACAGTCAAATGGGAAATCCCCTATAGGTAACTAACTGCTTTTCTTTTGCTGATTTTAAGATTCTCTTTTTGTCTTTAGACCTTGGAATTTTAATTATGATGTGTCTTGGTGTAGATCTCTTTGGGTTCCTCTTATTTGGTACTATTTGTGCTTCTGGGACATGTAAGTCTATTTCTTTCACCAGGAAAGGGAAGTTTCCTGACATTATTTCTTCAAATAGGTTTTCAATATCTTGCTCTCTCTTATCTCCTTCTGGCACCCATATAATGCGAATGTCGGTATGCTTGAAGTTGTCCAAGAGGCTTCTTACACTATATTCATATTTTCGGATGTTTTTCCTTTTTGCTCTTCTAATTGGGTGTCTTTTGCTTCCTCATATTCCACATAGTTGATTTACTTCTCAGACTCCTCTACTCTACTGTTGAATCCCTGTAAAGTATTCTTTATTTTAGTTAGTGTATGGTTGATTTCTTACTGGTCATTTTTCATGTCTTTGACTTTCTCACTAAGATCCTTGAAAGTCTCATGAAGATCTTTATAACCATGGCTCTGAACTCTGTACCCAAAAGTTTGCTTGCTTCCATTTCTTTCATTTGTGACATGTTTCTTTGTCTCCCCATTTTGGTTGCTTCCTTGTGTTTGTATCTATGTATAAGATAGAGCTGCTATGTCTCTTAAATTGGTAGAGTGGTCTTGTGTAGTAGGTGTCCTGTAGGGTCCAGTGGCTCAGCCTCCCAGTCACCTGAGCTGGACACTCTCAGTGCATCCCTGTGTGGACTATGTACACAGTCTTGTAGTTGAGTCTTGAATGCTGTTGCTGTCACTGGGAGGAAATGAACTCCAGGCCAATTGGCTGTGAAAACCAGCTGTGGCTAGAGTAGGAGAGCTGCTGTGTGGGAAATACCCCTATGGATCAGGACTTGCTTCAGTGGGGCTTTTGGTGCTTCATGAGTCTGCCCCTTGAGTGTGTAGCTCATGGATGTGAAGAGTTGTAATCTGCTATGGTCTGAAGCTGTCCATTGGGTGCACTAGCTCTGGGGCATTCAGGGAGGTGCAAAATCAGCCACTCTCTTGAGCCACCCTGCTATTTGTATTAGGCTTAGAGGTGCCCAGGGAAGGCCCAGCTATGAAGCAAGGCAGGCTGGTGCTAGAGCTGGGTTTTGGGCCTTTTATTGATAGATTTGGTGCATGCTAACCCAGCTGCAACTTGTTTGAGAGATTTTAGCAAAGTCTGAAGCCTGAGCCTTACAGGCCATTCATATGCAAAAGCCATTGCACACAGGTTGGGTGGGGCTGCAAATTGGATGGGGCATGGTCTCAGGGAATCACCAGGGCAGAACAAAGGGTTATGGCTTCCAGTCAGCCTTGTGACCCACTGAGGAGGTCCTAGCACAGGAACAATGACCCCTGCAAGCACCTCAGTCTAGAAGAAAGCTGCCCTAAGTTTCTGCCCTGATGCCAGACAATCCAGTTCCTCTTCATATGTGTCTGCATCCCTGAGAGCCTCACCTGGTTCTGGTGCTCAGAGGAAGTGGGACCTTGTAAGTTCAGTTTGCATGCCAGCCCTTTAAGAGGAAGAACAGGATCTTTAGTGGCCTCTGTGTCGCTGGGCCCCAATCCCCACTGGTTTTCCCAGCCCTTGGTTACTCATTACAGAGATTACTTTTCCCAGTCTGGGAGCCTGGGCTTGGGGTCTGGTGTGGGTCTGGGACCCCTTGCTTCTCACGGGCACCTTCACAGAGATGATCTCCCTCCAAATTAAAAAACGGTCTAGCCCGTTCAGCACTTCCACCCCTCCTACCAGTCTCAGAGTGCTTTCTTCTTTACTAATCTAGTTGTAGGACTTCCATTCAGCCAGATTTCAAGCAGTTCTGAAGGTTGTTCTGTACTTTAGTTATAATTTGGATGTGGTTATGGGAGGCAGTGAGTACTGGCGTTTACCTATGCTGCCATCTTGGTTCTAATAAATTTAATTTAAAAATACAAGTATTGCCGAAACCGGTTTGGCTCAGTGGATAGAGCGTCGGCCTGCGGACCGAGGGGTCCCAGGTTCGATTCCGGTCAAGAGCATGTACCTGGGTTGCGGGCACATCCCCAGTAGGAGGTGTGCAGGAGGCAGCTGATCGATGTTCCTCTCTCATCGATGTTTCTAACTCTCTATCTCTCTCCCTTCCTCTCTGTGAAAAATCAATAAAATATATTTAAAAAAAAAATAAAAAAAATAAAAATACAAGTATTGAGGATACTATCTTGGATTCACAGCTTTTAAAATCATGGACCTTGCTCTATGTGCTTTGTATGTCTTAACAATATTCTAGAATTTGGAATATCAAAGATGCTTGATATCATAATGCATGCTTGCTGAGATCAACCCATTTCTTTAAGTGTTTAAACAAAATCTTGCTATCCTTGGCAGGAAAAGTTCTCAGAAGTTATTTATTTCTTCCAAAGAAATTTTTCCGTATTCCATTAACCAATATGGGTGTCCTTGTGATATTCATGATTATTCAGTGTTTCAAAACTGTTTTAATATATCTTACTGTCATCTTGCTGTTATTGCTTGTCTGAAGTAAAGAAACTTTGTTATATTAGTTCTATAATGGTTCAAAGGGATGCACTCCATTCTTTATCACATTATTAAAAAAGCATGTTTATTTTGGAAGGAGAATTAAAGTGCAAGTTTAAAATTATAAATCTAACTTTTTTATTCATATAAAATAATAGTAATTTAGAAGAAGGTAAATGGTTCGCATTACTTGTAAGATTGTTTTTAAAGAAGAGGCATCATTATCCTGATGATTCATGGTGGTATTATAACATTATAAAATATTTCAAAATTGCTATTACAATAAACTTAAAGCAGTTATAAGTTCATTATGACATTTTTTTCCTCTCAACAAAGGCAAATATGTATTTTTCTTTTAACTTAAGTGATTTTGAAACTCCCTAAATAGTACTTGAAGATTTTCATGCTTCTTGGAATAAATTATGTTCATTTATTCCTAAATATAACAAAATCATTGAGAAGTGTCAGAAAAGAAGAAACTCTAGGGAAACTATTAACATTTTTTCATCTCTAGTTCATATGGGAATATGAATTTCAGAAAATGCAACTATCACAACAGAGGGAGTTGATTTTCCCTGGGTTTATCTTTGGCATGTTATCTTAAACAGCAAAAGAGGACATATTCCTTTACATTTTTGATGTTTTTAAGGTAATAGTTATCAAATCTGACAGGATTTAGTCCAAATAGTGTCTACCATATCGTTATCAATGTACCAACTATTTTGAGTTTTGAAGCTCAATCACTATGTTTAACCAAAGTAAAATAGTAGATTAAAAACTACCCAGAAAAATAAACCTGAAAATCAATAATAAGTAGGGCATAGCCCTGGCTGATGTCTCTTAGTTGGCTGGGTAGAAACATCAATGTGAGAGGGAAATATGGACCAGCTGCCTCCTGCATGCCCCCTATTGGGGATCGAGAGCATGTGTCCTGACTGGGAATCAAACTGTGATCTCTTGGTTCATAGGTCAGTACTCAACCACTGAGCCAGGGGCAATATTTAAACGGCTATAACTCTCTGGAGGCTTTTTGATATATTCCAATTTTTAGTTTTAAACTTTAAGTCAATCACAGCAAGCTTAATTATGGCTACTATCCTGTATAATAAAAGACTAATATGCAAATTGTCCCCTGGGGCGATCCTTTGAACTGGAATTCAACTGGGAGACCAGGAGTTAGACTGCTCGCTATGATGTGCGCTGACTACCAGGGGGAAGCGGGGAACAGGCCGGGTGTCAGATACATGGCGCTGGCATCGGGTGGCAGTGGAGGCGCTGCCAGCCCCGATGGGCCCCGATGAGAGTAGGACCACGATGGGATTGTGGAGCACATGAGCGGGCAGCGCCAGGCCAAAGCAGGTGCAAGCAGGGCCAAATTGCCCCATTGATCGCCCCGCAGATAGGACCAGCAGTGTTGGGGGGGGGGGCTGCTGCCCAGCTCCCAGGCACTGACAGCTCCAGGCAGGGATCCTGGCCCTGATCAATCACCCTGCAGGCGAGATGGTGGAGCAGGTGATGGGGCAGCTCCAGGCCAAGGTGGGGTGCCACGAGGGGCTGCAGGGCTGTGAGACTGGGGGCACAAGCTGGGCCCTGATCTCTGCAGGCCACCCCAAGGGACTCCACCCATGCATGAATTCATGTACCAGGCCTCTAGAACACTATAGGATGTTATCAACCTTGACAATATAAAAATAAGGGAACACTACAGAAGTTAGAAAGTGACAGATTTTGTGACAGACGGAATGATAGGATGCTAATAGCATCATCGTAACTAGTGTGACATTTCAGACACAACTTAAAATTCAGGAGACAAAATCGTATAGTCTTTGTTTAAAGTTATATAATAACCAATGGAAGGATTAAAAACAGTGACATAAATATGAAAAACCAGGCAGCAAATGAAAAGGGAAAGTGTAAATAAGCTAAATGATCATCTTTTAACACAAGAAATGAGTCTCAAGATAAATTGAGTAATAAAAGCATAACATATTCTTTAGAATTATGGAGATAACTATGAGAAAAACAAAAATTTAAAAAAGGTGAAAAAATGTTTTCTACTGGGAAGGATGATAGAGGATTAGGTCAAGCTATGATTTACTTTATGAAAATAAAAATTATATATAATAACCAAAGTGTCCTTCAACAGAAGATTGGACAAAGATGTGATATATATATATACTGTGGAATACTACTTAACTATAAGAAAAGACAAAACTGCCAATTTCAACAACATGGATGGAGCTTGAGAATATTATGTTAAATGAAATAAGTCAGTCAGAAAAAGCTAAGAACATTGTGACTGTACCCATATGTGGGATATAAAACTGAAAATAATAGGCACAGACAACAGTGTAGAGGTTACCAGTAGATAGGTGGTTGTGGTGGGGATAGTAAAGGGTAAAGAGGGCCAAATATATGGTGACAGAAAACAATTTGACTCTGGATGGTGGCACACAATGAGATATACAGATTATGTATTATAGAAATGTACACTTGAAAATTACATGATGTTATTAACCAATGTCACGCCAATAAATTTAATAAAAATGTAAATTAGCACACAATATACATCTATAACATACATGTGTGTTCAACACAACCAACACCACTAATTGTATTATTTTCTTTTGAAATGACTTAAGCTTTGGAAAATACTGAACACAATTTTTTTTAGTTACTTAGGATCATAATATCAGTAATGCAAATAACTAAATTCACAAAAAAATTGGTGTACTAAAATGCTTAATGAAATAACTAAAATACAAATCAAGCATCAGCCATTCTCATTACTGACAACTTATAATACACATGTCTATCTATTGTCACGATACAGATATGTTCACTGAATCTAGTATACTAAATTACATTTGGCTTTCTTCCTTTCAAATTTAACCAGAACATTCACCCTCTTTTTTGTAAAGATAAACTTACTGATTTAATGTTTTCTTCATTTCTCTGACTGGGTAAAAATACATAACCCCCTTTCCTTACTGAAGGCTAAGAATTACAAGGTTGCGTATTGATCTGGCCTCCAATTTCTTCATGTCCAAGGGGGAACACAAATGAAAGGTGAGTTTCTTCTTTAATAATTCTAACTTGGAAACCATTCACAAACTACTAGCTGCCTTGATCCAACTGATATAGTAATGACGTATACAAAAATTAATAGCATCTTAGGGGCAAATACATATAAAATTAATTTTTTTAATTTTATATAATTTTTTAAATTTAAGTAATGAGAAATTTACAGAGCCATCTTCATGACCTTTATTTTTTTTAGAGGTTGTCTTTCCAAAAAACAACTGAAGCTTTGGAGGGACATGAATTGACATCAAGCACTCTTCATACACTATGATCTTGTTTCTTGCCACTTACACCTGAAGATGAGAAAGATCTATTTTATTTATTTATTTTGGGTACCTCTCCATAATCTTTTTCATAACCGAACTTTAGAAAACTCATATAATCCCTTGATATATCACTATTAAAAAGTACTCTGGAAAAATTGCAGGCATTCATAATCTTATTTTATTTTCATCTCCTTCAAATTGTTTGCATAACTCTTGGAATAGACTAGGCATTTCCTATAATTTCAATTAAGTTTATTCTATTTCATAGAAAAATTACTAGTAGTGACCTTGATTTATTTATTGCTCATTCTGGGTACAGATTTTCTATAAAAAGATTTTATGCTTTTAAATATAGTTCATATTTGCTGGTGACAAAATTAGATTTGAACCACCTGCTTGTTGTGTGCAAGCATCACCATCACATTCACAGTTCATCATGCCATAAATACTCATGCCTTGGGAATGTGCCAGACACATGCCTTTTTCAGTAATGTGATTTCACCCTGAGTCCCCACTACAGAATTGTAACTCAAGGGAGCAGCTAAACCATTCAGAACAGACACTTAGAAATGTGCCTTTGATATAAACACATACATAAGATCAAGGGCCTGTTCATTTTAAAATAAAATTACTCAAAGCATATCATTACATAAAAGAAGATTACCTACACAGTTGTCAATTTTATTTCATCCAGTGAATATTGAAGGATGGAGCTTAAGGAAAGTGGGGCATACTGTAAAGTAGAGGAGATAAGGAGTCAATATTTAAGCAGTTACACAGTGCTGTCTGCCTTTAGACACACAAATGCAATCTAGGGCAGCAAAGTAGGATATGGAGCAGGAGTCAGTGAGAAATGATTAGGGTTTAAATAAAAGCATAGATTGTGAAACACATAACTTTTGTGTCTATCTTTTTTTAATCACAAAAGTAACACATACTCATGTGATAAAAGTGCAAAAAGAAAAAAAAAAAGTCCTGAATTATAATCCAAATCCCCCACTGTAACCTACATCCTCCTAGCTACTCCAGGAGATATTTACTATTAATGGTTTTCTTCCTGTCATTTGCTGATATGTATATATGTAATTTTTCTCTTAAGTGGGAAAAAGCTACTCATGCTCTTCATCCCTTTAAAAAATTCTCCTTTCTCCATGTCCTAGCTAGTTTGGCTCAGTGGATAGAGCATTGGCCTGGAACTGAAGGGTCCCTGGTTTAATTCCAGTCAAGTCATGTGCCTCAGTTGCGGGCTCCATCCCTAGCCCTGTTCAGGGGCCAGGGTGTGTGTGTGAGGCAACCAATGGATGTGTCTCTCTCACATCCACATTGATATTTCTCTCTCTCTCTCTGTCTCTCCCCCTCTCTTTCACTCTCTCTCTAAAAAACAAAAACGAAAAAAAAAAAAAAACAGAAAAACAAACAAACAAAAACCCGTGTTCCTAAGAATCAGAAAAACAAAACATTTCTCCAATCGCCATATTATGTCATGGATTTAGCTGATTTTTTTTTTATTTAGCTGATTTTTTAAAATAAGTTATAAAACATTTCATTGTATAGGTCTTGCTGATTTTATTTGTGTGTGTGTATGTGTGTGTGTATGTGTGTGTGTGTGTGTGTGTAATTGCAACCCACCCTAAAACATAGTGTGTTTTCATATTTTTCTATAAGTTAAAATTTTTGTAGTAAAATTTCTAGGTCTCTTGGTATGCATATTTCAAACTTAGCAGAATTCACCCAAGTTCTTGCACTAAGAAGACTCAACCACCCCATTGCACTCCAATGCATGCTTCCCACATCATGATGATAATTAGCATTATCAAATATTTTAATACCCACCAGCTTGATATAGTATTTCATTGCTCAGTTGAATAGGAAAAAAAAATACAACTTTTCATATATTCAAAAAATTTATGGACAGGAAGATGGAAGCCAGCAGTATGGCGATGAGGAAGAGAGTATGAGAGAATGAGGAAGCGAAAGGGGAGTGTGTGGACATGTGTGTTGTGTGCGTGTGAGCAAGGGACAGTTAGATCCTGCAAGACTTTCTGGGGCTGGCGACTGGTCTCTCCTAGACAGGGAGCCCCTGCTATTGCTGCCAGCACTGAATGGCAGTGGTACTGGCACAGAAACCACACCATCTTGAAAGGCAGACCCGCTGTGACTAGGAACCCACCCTCACCACCACCCCAACTGGACTCAGACTCTACAGACACATCTGGACAAAGACCTGCTACCACAGATGTAGACACAGGGACACTGAGACTCAAGCCATCCTGGCCTCAGGTTCCTGTGAGTCCTGAAGGTTCTGTGAGTTCTCCTCCCCCTTACCTGCCATGGCAACATAAGTCCCACGCATCCCAAGCCACCCCTGACTATCAGTGCACACAGCTACTGCCGGCTGTGCCACTCAGGCTCCTCAACTGGCTCCTTCTGTTGCACGAGACTCCTGCCAGACTGCGGCAGCCCGCCACGCATCTCCTGGGCACACAAGCCGGCCCATTACTCTCTGCGTGCACAACTCCCACCAGCTGCATCTCCTGGGCACCCAAGTTTTCCCCTGACTGTGTGCATGTGTGCACACTCACAGCTCTTGCCAGCTACACCTCCGAGCCACCTGAGCTGGCCCCTGACTGTTGGCATGTGCAGCTCCAGTGAGCTGCATCTCGCAGATACCCCAGCCATCCCCTGACTGTTGGCATCTGCGGGGCTCCTGCCAGCCTGTGGCAGATGCACCTCCCAATACCCCGAGTTTGCCTTCGACTGTCGGGGTGTGCTACACTCATGCCAAGCCCACTGCCACAGCTCAGGCCCTGTGAAACTTGGCAACTGGACCCTTCAGTGACAGATAAGATGGAGAGACAAAAAAGAAACCCCCAAAGGAAAGAAAAGGAAGAATCACATACACACACACACACACACACACACACACACAAACACACACACACGAACTAAATGAAACAGAGGCATGCAATATGTCAGGAAAAGAATTCAGAATAATGGACATACCGTTCATAAACCAGATGAACAAGAAAATCAATAACCTATGTTAGAATCAAGAAAAATCAAATGTGATATAGGTACAATAAAACACATGATGGAAAGTTTCAGTTGTAGACTAAGAGAAGCAGAGGACCGAATTAGTGAGCTAGAAAATAGGATAGAAAAACAAGCCCAATCTGACTGGAGAAAAAAAAGAGATAGCAGTAGGAGAGCCTAAGAGAGCTCTGGAACAACATGAAACAAAGTAACATATGTATAATAGGGAGGACAGAATGACAAGAAGAGCAGCAAGGATTAGAGAACCTATTTGAAAAAATAATGACAAAAAACTTCCCTGATATGGGGAAGAAAAATCACACAAGCACAGAGAGTCCCAAACAAGTTGAACCCCAAAAGACCCACCCCAAAACATATCATAATTACAATGGCAAAAGTTAATGACAAAGAGAGAATCTTAAGGGCTGCAAGAGACTCACATAGACTGAAAGTGAAGGGATGGAAAAAATATCTTTCAGGCAAATGGAAATGAAAAAAAAAGCTGAGGTAGCAATACTTATATCTGACAAAGTAGACCTCTAAGTGGAGGCATAAAAAGAGATAAGAAAGGCCACTTCATAATACTAAAGAATCAATATAACAAGAGGATATAACCCTGGTAAACATATATGCACCCAATCGAGGAGCACCCAAATACCAAAAAACAAAAACAAAAACTTTCTGTAAGATATCTAGGGAGAGATTGAAAACAATATGATCATTGTAGGGGAATTTAATACCCCACTGCCATCACTGGATAAATCCTCTAGACAAAAAAATCAGCAAAAAAACAGCAATCCTAAATGACTCACTAGATCAGATTGACTTAATTGACATCTAGAGAACATTTCACTGCAAAGCTAACCGAATATAGTACATTCTTCTCAAGTGCACATGGGGCATTTTCAAAGATAGACCAAATAT
>NW_006298312.1:4332130-4334658 GCF_000327345.1 Myotis davidii
CAAAATGGTAATAAATTATCTAAGTCTATAGCTTAAATAATTAGAAAGAGAGCAACAAGAAAAGACTAGAGTGAGCAGAAGGAAGGAGATAATAAAGATAAGAGCAGAAAAAAAAATAACATAGAGACCAAAAAATAATACAAAAGATCAATGAAATCAAGAGCTGGTTATTTGAAAAGATAAACAAGACTGATAAACCTCTAGCCAGGCTCACCAAGAAACAAAGATAGAGGACCCAAATAAACAAAAGCAGAAATGAAAGAAGTGAAATAACAACAGACCTCAAGAAATACAAAGGATTGTAAAAAAAATAAATACTATGAACAACTCTATTCCAGCAAATTTAACAACCAGAGGAAATGGACATATTTCTAGAAAAATATGACCTTTCAAACTCAACCAAGAAGAATCAAAAAATCTCACCAGGCCAACAGCTAAGGAGGATTGAAGTAGTCATCAAAACACTGCCAACAAACAAAAGCCAGGCAAGATGGTTTTGCAGGGGAGTTTTACCAATCATTCAAAGAACTAAAACTTATCCTTCTCAGACTATGCCAAAAAATTCAACAGGAAGGCACACTTCCAAGCTTTCTATATGAAACCAGCATTACCCTAATCCCAAAACCAGATAAGGACACTACAAAGAAAGATAATTACAGGCCAATACGCCTGGTGAACATAGATACTAAAATCCTCAACAAAATATTAGCAAATCCAATCCAGCAGTATATTAAAAAGATCATAGCCAGAGAACCAAGATGGCGGCATAGGTTAACGCCGGAGTTTGCCGCCTCGAACAACCATTTCAAAAGTGAAACTAAAAGACGGAACGGACATCACCCAGACCCACAGGAACGCTGGCTGAGTGGAAGTCCTACAACTAGGAGGAAAGAGTAACGCAGCTAGCCAAACTGATCAGACAAGAAGAAGAAGTAAAAGTCATCTAAATTGGAAAAGAAGTAAAATTGTCATTATTCACAGATGACATGATATTGTACATAGAAAACCCCCAAAGACTCCCTCAAAAAACTATTAGAATTAATAAATGAATTTGGAAATATAACAGGATACAAAACTAACACCCAAAAATCTATGGGTTTTTTTATACACTAATAATGAACTTACAGGAAGAGAAACTAAAATAATAAATCAATAAATCCCATTTACCATTGCAACAAAAAAATCAAGATACCTAGCAATAAATTTAACTTAGGAGGTAAAGGACCTGTACTCAGAAAAGTGCAGGACATTGAAAAAGAAATAGAGAAAGACATAAACAAATGGAAGAATACACTGTGTCCTCGGATTGGTAGAATCAACATCATTAAAATGTCCATACAACCCAAGGCAATCTATAGATTCAATGCAATCCCCATTAAAATACCAAAGGCATATTTCAAAGACCTAGAACAAACTCTCCAAAAATTCATCTTGAACAATATCTGCAGCCATCTTGAGAAAGAAAAACAAGGTTAGAGGGATCACAATGCCAAATATCAAGCGATACGACAAAGCCACTGTCCTCAAAACTGCCTGGCACTGGCACAAGAACAGACATATAGACTAATAGAACAAAACAGAGAACCCAGAAATTGACCCAAACCACTATGCTCAATTAATATTTGAAAAAGGAGGCAAGAGCATACCATGAAGTAAAGACAGTATCTTCAATAAATGGTGTTGGGAAAATTGGAAAGATACATGCAAAAAAATGAAACTAGACCACCAACTTACACCTTACAAAAAAACAAACTCAAAATGGATAAAGGACTTAAGCGTTAAGACAAGAAACTATAAAAATAATATAAGAAGCCATCAGCAGCAAAATAACAGACATTTGTTCTAGCAATATCTTTACATTAATTTTCCTAGGGCAATGGAAACTAAGGAGAAAATAAACATATGGGACTACATCAAAATAAAAAGCTTCTGTACAGCAAAAGAAACCATCAACAAAAGAACAAGAAAGCCCACTGCATGGGAGATATTATTTGCCAA
Source organism: Myotis davidii (assembly GCF_000327345.1). Classification (NCBI taxonomy): domain Eukaryota; kingdom Metazoa; phylum Chordata; class Mammalia; order Chiroptera; family Vespertilionidae; genus Myotis; species Myotis davidii. Next base: position 4,334,129 of record NW_006298312.1, read on the forward strand.
TTTTATCTCTGATAAAGATTTATTCTCCAAAATTTATAGGGTACTCATACAACTTAACAAAAGAAATATAAACAACCCGATCAAAAAATGGGCAAAGGACCTAAATAGACTCTTTTTGAAAGAGGACATTCAGAAAGCCAAGAGACAAATGAAAACACGCTCAAAGTCAGTAATCATCTGAGAGATGCAAATCAAAATGACAGTGCGGTATCACCTCACACCTGTCAGAATAGCTATCATCAACAAATCAACAAATGACAGGTGCTAGAGAGGATGCGGAGGAAAGGAAGCCTCTTGCACTGCTGGTGGGAATGCAGAAGGGGTAAGAGATCAACCAAAGCCACTGTAGAGAACAGTATGGCGTTTCCTCAAAAAGTTAAAAATGAACTCCCTTTTGACCCAGTGATCCCACTTTCTAGGACTATATCCCAAGAAACACCAATCAGAAAGGATATATACACCTCTATGTTCAATAGCAGCACAATTTACAATAGCTAAGATGTGGAAACAGCCTAAGTGCCAAATAAAAC
>NW_006298312.1:4334724-4343775 GCF_000327345.1 Myotis davidii
GTTGTTTGGGGAGAGGTCAATGGGAGGAAAAGGAGACTTATGTAATACTTTAAACAATAAAGAATTTAAATTAAAAAAATTAGCAAGACTTAATACAATCACCTTCATCTAATCTACACTGAAGCAGAAAGTTCTTAAGAGTGTACAGATTAATTTATGGAGGTCCCAGATTTATTCTGATAATTTTAAATGTATGAAGATCCAGTGATGGAAGATTTTAAACATTATTTCACATGGGTAAATAAGACTTACAGTTTTCAGGACCATGGCCAATGTCAAAGAACTAATTAGTAAAGTAGAATTTAATACCCCATGTCTCTTATCTCTACTCAGAGATACCTTGCTTCTGACTCCTGACAGTCCACTGAAGATCCAAGTTCACAATGACTTTCTTGTCATTAAATCCATATGTCTCTTTTATACTCTTACTAGAGGCCTGGTGCACAAAAATTTGTGCACTTGTGGGTGTCCCTCAGCCAGGCCTGGGGATGACCATCTGCTGACTTAGGCCTGCTTCCCAAGGGATTGGGCCTAAGGTGGCTGTCAGACATCCTTCTAGCAGCCCAGGAGCCCTCTGGGGATGTCCATTTGCCAGCAGGGAGCAGCCCTAAGCTGCAGTCAGACATCCTTAGTGCTGCTGAGGAGGCGGGAGAGGCTCCCACCACCACCGCTGTACTGGCAGCCGTCAGCTTGGCTTGTGGCTGAGCAGAGCTACCCCTATGGGAGCACACTGACCACCAGGGGGCAGCTCCTGCATTGAGCATCTGCCCCCTGGTGGTCAGTGTGTATCATAGTGACCAGTCATTCCCAGTTGTTCTGATGTTAGGGTCAATTTGCATATTACCCTTTTATTATATAGGATTAAAACCAGTGAACTTGAGTAGATGCTTGCACACAATAAGCAGGTGGTTCAAATCTAATTTTGTCACCAGCAAATATGAACTATATGTAAAAGCATAAAATCTTTTTATAGAAAATCTGTACCCAGAATGAACAATAAATAAATTAAGGTCACTACTAGAAAATTTTCTATGAAATAGAGTAAACTTAATTGAAATGATAGGAAATGCCTAGTCTATTCCAGGAGTTATGCAAACAATTTGAAGGAGAGGAAAGTAACATAGGATTATGAATGCCTGCACCTTTCCCGAGTACTTTTTAACAGTGACATATCAAGAGATTACATGAGTATTTTTAAATATGTGGATAGAATGATACACTATGGTCCACTCTCTGCTGGACAGTCATTTGCTCTTGGCTTCCTTGTTGCACATTGTTGGTTTTTCTCTTGTTGCCCTTATTGTTTCATTTGGAATCCCAGTTAGATGCCTTTTTTTTGTCCAACTATAGTATCTTGCAGCTCCTCAATGCTCTGTATTTGACCCTTTTATCATGAATTTAGCAATGTTTCCATCCATCCATATTTATATGTTGATGACTCAAATTTATATCTTTATTCAAGTTCTCTCTCAAGACCTTGATTATACTTAGGTCTTGTCCATTTTCACATCCAAACTTCCCTACTGAACTCTCTACTTCACAATGTGCTTACCCAACCATCCATCAAACTTGCTAATCAGGGAATCCAGAATCTTTTTCAAACCAAATATTATTTAACAAGCATCTTTCAACGGATTCCTATTGATCTTAAAGTCCAAAGTTACTTAATATCCTTTAAGAGACTTGTCATGATCTGTTTCCAGATTAATATCTCATCTTCCCAGTACTGAAACTCTGAACAATAGAACTAACCAGATAGAAACAAATGGAACTACTTTTAATACCTTAAAAATCCATGCAGTGTCTGATCCTTTAGGTTAATTTGGGGTATAACAGCCTTCAGATCCACTCAAATGTTAGTAATATACTCATCCTAGATTTATAAAAGAGCTTATTGATATGATAGTTACCATACTGCATTATAATTGCTTGCTCAAGAGGATTCTTTTTCACCCTCGCAGGAGATTGTTATGTCTATGAAAGGCTTATCATTTTCTTGTTTTTGTTTTTTACCCTACATTGTGACATGAAGCACAAATATCTTATTCAATGATTAGTATTGAGTTAATTATACAGAAAAAAATTGAAGCTAAAACTTCTTTCCCTTTCTTTCTGACAGTCCTTGGCTACTTCCTCTAAGCTGGTACTATACATAGGAAATTTGTCATTTCCTATGTATAGTGCTACTAGTTTAAACATCAGAATAAATGTTGTTATAAAGTAAATTCTACCTAATACACTTCAAATCCAGATTGCTGGTTATTTATTGATTTCTTTATTTATCACATGCTAAGTTAAAATATTTAGAAAATATTCTCAGAAAAATGTAATTGCTCACAATTTAAGTTCCCCCCACCTATATTCTGTGAATGAAGTATTGAAAAACTCGGCCTTAAACATGGGACACATGAAAGGGAACTAGCATTTGAAGAAACACTGCAAAGGTCATTTTGTAAAGAAGAAAGATGATAAACATTTATCAACTACTATGGTAAAGAAAAATTTTGAGATACAAAGAAAGTAAAACTAAAACACAAAAGCAACAATAATACAATCCAGAACTTTACAATTACAGTCATATGTTTATTTTCTTATTTATATGTGACATTTAAGAATCCAGTTAGTTTGTCAGCTGCTTGATGGCAAGGAACTATTTAAAAAGAGAGAGAGAGAATCCACTTTAGAGAAATAGGAAATGAATTTACTTTTACATATATGAAGTTTGAAGTGATGGTGGGACTTGGTGTTTTTAAATACTTGAAAACTGTCAGAGTGAGGGATAGACCATATCTAGGACTAATGAAGGAACATTTTAAGAAGGAAAATGATGATTGACCATAAGGAATAATTTTCTATTAAATAAATCTGTTTGAAAATGAAATAGGCTTCTGATGGAGGAATCCACTATCACTAAAAATGCTTCAGTACATTATTGATGGCCACTGATCAAGGCCGATGCAAAGGAAATAGGCTGAGCTATAGGAAAGTGTATATTGATGGGATATTCTGAGGTATAAGGATATGTCCTGCTCTACTTGTTACATTGAAATGTCAACTTGATTACAATCTGTAAGTGATTTAACTTAAAAATTCTGGAAACAAAGAGCTGCCTCAGGGGATAGTTGATGGCTTCCCCCCTGCTGTTACACAGCATTGTCTCAGGGAATATCTCTATAGAGGCTAGGAGATTGTGATGCATTTCTAATAATTATATCTAGAAGAAGTAAAATTTATACCACAGTTATGGTGACCTACTCTTTGGGACCAAGATTATAGAAAATGATGCAGAACTTTGTTAAGGACTTTGAAAGCAAAGAGTTCAAGAACTTGGTACATTTGCTCATATGAAATTTAAGAGTTGAAGGAAATTTGCATTTTGTGAATAATTTTAAAAACTTACAATGAAAAATATAATCTTATAGATAATTTGGGATTATCAATACCTATTTTAAGTATTAAATTCCTATTTGTAACATTTTTCTTATACCCCAACCCCAATAATATTGTGAGATTGAAAAATACAAATTTTACTAAGAAACATTTTGACAGAGTAGTGATCAATGATGCATAAACATCTGTAATTTTTTTCAGAAAAATTTTAATTCTCTCATGATATACCATCTTATATCAATACTAGTCTTTTTAGGTATGAAGAATTTGAGAATCACACAAACTGTGGATATTCCCACACAATCTGTACTTAAATCCACGGGAGTAGGCAGTGCTTCCTTGATAATTTTTTAGCAACTGAATATTCTTATTGAAACACTTTACTCATCTTTCCTTTGTGATTGATATCCTGCTCATCCCTACCCTTCACCCCCAATTTCTCAATGGGCACAGGAACCAAAATCCTGGCTATGGTGAGAAATAACTGTTACTGTCCCATCTTCCTCCAACTTTGCTGATTTCTCCTTGATGTTCTCTCTCACTTTTATAAAAGTCTCCCTCTAGTTCCCATCTATAATAAAAATTAAAGATGATAAAACATTTTTCTATTTAATTCTCAATATCTCAATATTTGTTTCTTAATCTGTGCTTTTGAAATGTCTACTATTTAACACTGCCATTGTCCCATCTGAGATTCTCTGTCATCTCTATGTTTTAGTGTTTGCTTACCAACTCTCCAAGACAGAGTGCAACTTGCTCTGTATTCCAACTCCTAATCTCAGCCGCTCAGCCCTCCTCCAATTTTACTTTACTTGCAGCCCTGTATGTTCATATTCAATTAGAAAAAAAAACCATAATAAATATTGACTACAAACTTTTTTTGTCAGTGCAGAGAAAGTGCCAAACTCACAGTAAGCTCAGTGAATGTTCGTTGAATAAATTGAATGTAAATAAGCACTCTCCTTTTAACTACCATTTCTCTCCTCCTGGGAGATGGAAAAATCAATACCAATTAAAATAAATATTCTGAACATCCAAATACACATGATAAATTTTCTAAGGACTATAATAAAGTAGTGATTTTTATACACACACTGTTCTGAATGAAAAGGTGATTGATTTAGGAATATGGAATGCTATTAAAAAGATACTGATCTCTATCCATGTGACTTGCTTGGCATGACATTAAAACAAATAATCCAACCTTACCAGGACTGTAACAGCAATCATATGATGTCCATCATAGTAGATGTAGGGTTCTTATCCTCATAGCAACATCTGTAGTACTTATGCTAATCACTTTAAATTAACCTTGATATGAAAAAAAAGAAAACTCCAGGGATAAAGCTGTTGTTGTGGCAGTTCAAATGAGTAACATAATTTTCTAATAAAACTCCACAGCAAAAATTAGGATAACAAGATCCTATTAGCAAATTTTCTTAATATGCATTGGTTAAACCACAGCCTCAGTGCTAGCACAGGGATAATTAGAGGTATCACAGATAATGAGCTGCCTTATTGATGATTGCGCTTTTGTAACCCAGCCTAGTTCAAGGAGAGGTATTTTGAGTAATTTATAATAAAAAAAACACATGTTAATGATAATTTTACATTTTTAACTTTAAATTTAGTATAAGTTTAGTGCTCTCTTTTATTAGTGGGGATATTTTCTAGGGTCAGCAGAACATAAAAACAAACATTACCCACCTAGACATAAATCACAAACTTTACCCACATAGACATAAATCTATGGCTTAAAAAAGAACCTGTTTTGTAAAGCATGCAGTATTGTACAAATGAAAACACATGGGCTTTCTGGCATAGTTATTCATTTTCACCATCGGTCCAGGGAATTAAGAAAGTGCTTTAAATGTAATAATTAAGAGTTTATTTGGTCCAGGTATAAGGTATCATGAAATGTCATCCTTTATTGACCTAATAATTCAAGCCCAAGAAGGACATTTTGAGAGGCCCTGTTTCATTTAATCAAATTATCCAGAAAATTGGTAGATTTCACCCTGGGGAAAAGATTAAGTACGACAAAAAGTTTGTGTGTTTGCAGCTGTCTTTTCGAAATAAGCTATACCTAAATAAAAAGCAATCTGTATTGTCCACCCCTTTCCTAACATAAGCACTTTGGTATCATGGTGATAAACTTAAGAGTTTAAAACAAAATAGACAAGAAAAAACATAGACATGATAGGCAAAGTCAAGAAAAGAATTTTGCCTCTATGTGTATATGGCATGCCTGACACACTGAGCATATTCAATAAATGCTTGTTGAACATTAAAATGTGAGTATATTTAGAAGTTTATACATAAGAGAAAAAAATATGTTATAAGATTTTGCAAAATGCCTAAATGGAAGACCATTAAATTTTAGTAAAAGTAAACTATGGAATTTCCTATTAAATATCATATTTATTTTAAAATATATTTTAAATGTACATATTTTAATAAATATAAAATCAGAACTCAAGTTGTGTGTAGTTGAACTGTAGCAACTAAATTAAAATGGAAGATTATTTTCTGAAAGTAAATATAGCTGCTCCTGTGCATTGATTTTGAAAATTCCCTAGAGTAATTAAGTAATTAGATTTTGCTTCTGAACTGGATTGCTTAAATATGGGGTAGTTAATTTTAAAAATTGCAAACCCACGTGCTGCTTGGCCCAAGGGATCAGCTCTTGAGGTGGAAATATCACTTTTTGGTAGCTTGGATTTGGCCCAGATCAATATACCAAAGACATCAAGGCAGAGTTGTGAAATTTTATGTGGAATAAAATCAAGTTGTTCAGAATTCCTTGTGGAAAAATAAAAATATTCACTGACAAACATTAAGGACTAGAGGCCCGGTGCACAAAATTTATGCACGGGGTTGGGTGTCCCTCAGCCTGGCCTGCACCCTCTCCAATCTGGGACTCTTCGGGGGATGTTCGACTGCCTCTTGTAATCCGGGACCACTGGCTCCTAACTGCTCACCTGCCTGCCTGCCTGATTGCCCCTAATCACCTCTGCCTGCCTACCTGATCATCCCTAACTGTTCCCCTGCTGGCCTGATCACCCATAACTGCCTCTGCCTCGCCCTGCACCCAGGATCCAGGATTCCCTCCTCTGGCTGGCCGCAGGTACCCAGACCCAGGCCAGCTTCGCCTGGGGCCAGCCGAAGCTGAAGGGAGTGTGGCTTTGCCTGGGACACAGACACAGGCGCCTGGGACCGTGGGGCGGGCAGCTTGTCCCTCTCCCGGGTTGAAGTCTGGCTGGACCCGTTCATATCTCGCGAGCTCCTTTGTGCCTGGCTGGTTCCCATTCCTCTCTCCCCAGTGTTCAGAGCCATTATGGTGTGACAGTGTGAGGGCGTGATGACTATTTGCATATTAGCTCTTTATTATACAGGATAGTGTTGGTATAGGCTTTGGTAGTGTATTAATTTTCTATTGTTGCTATAACAAATTACAAAAAACTTAGAAGCTTAAAACAACAAAAACATATTAACTTATAGTTCTGACAGTCAGAATTCCAAACGGGTCTCACTGACTAAAATTAAGGTGTCAGCAGTACTGCATTCCTTCTGGAGGCTCCAGGAGAATCCTTTCATATGTCTTTTCCAGCCCTTCACTACCATCAATGCCGTTGACTCATTACTTAATTCCTCCATCTTCTAAACCAGCAACACAGGAGTTGTCCTTTTCATTCTGCTATCTTCCTGGCTCTCTTCTGCCTCTTTTTCCCTGGATTAACCTGGGAAATTGGATTATATTGGACCCACATGGGTAATCCAGTCTAATCTCCCTAATTTGAGGTCAGATGCTTAGCAATCTTAACCTATCTGCAACCTTAATTTTCACTTGCTTTGTCATCTAATTTTTTGCCAGGTGCTGAGGATTAGGACATAGATATTTTTGGGCATGACCTTCTTACTACAGGTGTAATTGCTACAAATCACTGGGTGAGCCTGAAGAATTCATTAAGTCATTTTTTTTTTTACTAAATCACAGGAAACAATACAATTATTTTCCATTGTACTAAGTTCCTTTGTAAAATTATATTGACTTAAATTTGGATAATTCTAATTAATGTCTAATAACTATTTAAATTTCTGATGAAAGAAAGAAATATTTTCAGATTTATGTTATTTACATATAACTTTGTAGATGGGTAACTCTAGAAAATATGTCTAGTTGAGATTTTGGAAGCATTTTACCATGAAACATCTAGATACAGTCAGCTGGATACTGTCTTTGAAATAAAACTCCAGATGAAAACTCAGCCAATGACACTCACTTTACTTTGTAAAAAGTTAGGAACAACAGTAAAAAGAACCTTCTCTGCTATATGTACTTTAAAGTTTCCTTAAGTCCCTTTCAGAACATGAGAAGATAGTGCTTTCATAATAAAGTGAATCTTGCCTTAACCCAAATAATTTAAGTTGGATAACAATTAATTAAGCATATGCACAGATATCACTAATACGTTAGTAGGTGAAACTAGGCATTAATTAGGAAGAATAGAAAATTTAGAGTAAAACTATACTTTTTGAAGAAGAAGAATAGGATACGTTATAAAACACAAAATATACTCAAGAAGAAAGATCAGAATAACTTTGGATAATTGAAAAAAATTATCTAGTATGAATTTCAATTGATAAAAATAAAAAATATTTTGTAGGAATATATTCCACTAGAGTCAAAGTTAAGGCTATAACTGAAAAGGATTAGAACAATATTACAAAAATTAATAATGATAAAACCATTAATGGGAAGGCTATTGAAGACAGCACACATAATTTTTACAGCTCAAGGAGAATCATTTCAGTTTCATCAGTAATCCTATATAATAAAGAAATAATATTCAAATTAACCCTCATGCCCTCACAAGATGGCTGCCTACAACCAGGTTGGCAAGGGGGTTAGTAAGGGATGACCAAATGACAGAACAAGCAGGCTGTGTGGGGCAACCAGGCACGCAGCAGGGCCATGAGGGGTGACCAGGCCAGCAGGGGGTGTAGTTGGGGGAGAACAGGCTGGCAAGGAGGGTGCAGTTTGGGAGACCACACTGGCAGGGGAGGCAGTGAGGGGTGATCAGGCCTGCAGGGGTGTGCAGTTAGGGGTGACCAGGCAGGCAGGTTGAGCGATTAGGATTCAGTGGTCCAGGATTGTGAGAAGGATGTCCAACTGCCAGGATTGGGCCTAAACCGGCAGTCAGACATCCTCCGAGGGGTCCCAGATTGGAGAGGGTGCAGACTGGGCTGAGGGGACCCCCCGCACCCCATGCACAAATTTCGTGCACCAGGGCTCTAGCTACTTATAAGCCTTATCTTAAGAAAACTTTCACATTTTCAAAGGAAAATGCTTATCATTTTGACAGAAACATGAAAAACTCTTCTAAAAATTTTAGGTGATGATTTCATTGACAGGTATACAGTATTAAGATCTTCTCTAATCACATCCAAATCTGGATTTCATTTATCCTACATAGACAATAATATACCTTAAATTTTATTTTACCTTTCAATGAACCATATGCATTTCAAATGTAAACTATACACATGTTGTTCAATTATTTCACAAGACCAGGTGCCCTAAATATGATCAAAGTATCCACTTAAATTGTGCCACTCTGCCAGAAACTTCTGTAACAGTAATACTGAACAAAACAAGCA
>NW_006298312.1:4343910-4366026 GCF_000327345.1 Myotis davidii
CCCTTCATTCCCTCTGAGATTTGTCAGTCTGTTCCATGCCTCTGAATCTATTTTATTCATCAGTTTATTTTGTTCATTAGATATCTTGTCAGTTTATTTTGATTTTTATATTCAACTAGAGGTCTGGTGCACGAAATATGTGCACTTGAGTTGGGGGGAGGGGTTTCCTCAGCCTGGCCTGTGCCCTCTGGCAGTCCAGGAGCCTTTGGGGATGCCTGACTCCCACCACTGCTACTGCACTGGCCAGCTGTGAGCCGACATTCTGGCTAAGCAGAGCCAGAAAAATATCCTCACTGCCCCCTGGTGGTCAGTGCATGTCTGCCGTTTGGTTGATTAGTATATTAACCTTTTATTATATAGGATTGTTGATAGATATGTATTTATTGCCATTTTATTGTTCATATTTCTCCTCCTCTACCTCCTCCTCCTCCAAGAATACTCTAAAACATTTCATGTAATACTGGTTTGTTGGTGATGAACTCCTTTAGCTTTTTCTTGTCTGTGAAGCTCTTTATCTGACCTTCAATTCTAAATGATAGTTTTGCTGGATAGAGTAGTACTTATTGTATGTCCTAGCTATTCACCACTTTGAATATTTCTTGCCACTCCCTTCTGGCATGCAAAGTTTCTGTTGAGAAATCCGCTGACAATCATATGAGCAATTCCTTGTAGGTAACTAGCTACTTTTCTCTTGCTACCTTTTTAGATTCTCTCTTTGTCTTTAACCCTTGACATATTAATTATGATGTGTCATGATTTGGGCCTCTTTGGGATATCCCTGTTTGGGACACTCTGTGCTTACTGGACTTGTAAGTCTATTTCTTTCACCAGGTAGGGGAAGGTTCCTGTCATTATTTCTTCAAATAAGTTTTCAATATCTTGCTCTCTCTCTTCTTCTGGCACCCATATAATATGAATTTTAGTACCCTTGAAGTTGTTCCAGCGGCTCTTTACACTTTCTTCATGTTTTTAGACTCTTTTTATTTCTTTTTTTGGCTCTTCTGATTGGGTGTTTTTTGCTTCCTCATATTCCACATGGTTGATTAGATTGTTAGACTCCTCTACTCTACTATTGAATCCCTGTAAATTATTCTTTATTTCAGTTAGTATAAGCTTAATTTATGACTGGTCCTTTTTCGTCTTGGAAATTCTCATGTGTTTGAAGATCTTTGAAAGTCTGATTAAGTCCCTTAAAGCTCTCATTAAGTCCCTGGAAGCTCTCAATAAGATCCTTGAGTAACATTATAACCATTATTTTGAAATTTGTACCCAGTCGTTTGCTTGCTTCCATTTCTTTGATTTGTGACATGTTTCTTTGTCTCCTCATTTTGATTGCTTCCTTATGTTTGTTTCCATGTATTAGGTAGAGATGTTATGTCTCCTGGAATTGTAGAATAGCCTTGTATAGTAGGTGTTCTGTAGGGCCTAGTGGCATAGCCTCCCCAGTCACCTGAGCTGGGCACTCTAGGTACAGCCCTGTGTGGGCTGTGTGCACAGTCCTGTAGTAGTTGAATGTTGATTGCTGTTGGCATCACTGGGAAGAATTAACCTCCAGGCCAATTGGCTTTGAAGACCAGCTGTGATTATGGTGGAGGAGCTACTATACAGGAGACACTCCTATGGAGCAGGACTTGCTTCAGTGGGCCTTTGGTGCTCACTGAGTCTTCCCCTTTAGTGTGTCACTTGTGGATGTGTAGAGTTGTAATCTGGTATGGTTGAAGCTGTTCACTGGGTACAATAGCTCTGGGGTCTCCTGGGAGGTGCAGAGTCAGCCACTGCCTGGGGCTACCTGGCAGGAGCTACAGAACGATCTGAAGATGGCTACTACTTTTATTGTGCTTGACAATGCCCATGGGAGGCCCAACTGTAAAGCAAGGCAGACTGGTGCCAGTGCTGGGTCTTGGGCCTTTATTGATAGGCCCAATTCCTTGTAGGTAACTAGCTACTTTTCTAGCTAGTTTGTGGTACACTGATGCTATCTGCTTCTTGTTTGAGAGATTTTAGGAAAGTCTGAAACCTGAGCTAGGACAGGCCATTCATATGGGAAAGCCACTGCAAAGAGCTTGGGTGGGGCTTCAAATTAGATGGAGCAGAATCTCAGGGAATCATCAGGGCAGAGCGAACAGTATGGGCCAGGCTGATGGAAACTCAGATATGGCTGCCAGTCAGCTTTGCAATTGGGGAAGACCCAGCACAGGAACAATGACCCCTGTGAGCAGTATCTCTGGGAGAAAACTGCCCCCTAGTTCTTGCCCCAATGCCAAATAATCTAGTTCCTCCCTGTGTATCCCTGCCTCCACTGCCCTCCCCCTCACCCCCAAGTCATTGCCCCAATGCTGGAGTTCAGAGGAATCAGGACCCTGTAAGTGCATGTGCTGGCCCTTTAAGAGGAACTGCCTGGGTTTCCATCATCTTCTGTGTGACTCAGCCACAGTCCCCACTGGTTTTTACAGCCTGAAGTTACAGGGACTTCTATTCACAGCTCTGGAATTCGGGGCTGAGGGTCTCGTGTGGAGCTGGGATCCCTTGGTTATCAGGAGAGGCCTCTGCAGTCAAGATATCCTTTCTGATTAAAAAACACCACACATGGGTGTTTGACCAGCCCATTCTGTGCCTCTTCCCTCTCTCCCAATCTTTATATATTTTCTCTTTACTTCTATAGTTGTAGGACTTCCATTCAGCCCAGATTTCAGACAGTTTTGAATGAGGGCTGCTCTGTATTTTAGTTGTAATGTTGATGTTGTTGTGAGAGGCAGTGAGTACCAGCATTTATCTAGGCCACCATCTTGTTTCTCTAAGATTAATTTCCCTTAGGCTTTCTATTCAGTCATTAAACAGCAATGCAATATACATACACACATGAAAATATCCAGCAATGCAAATATATATAAAAAGATACAGGGATGCAAATATATATATATTCCATTGAATAAATGCTTCTCCCTATGATGGTCTCAATTCTTATTATAAAGAACATGCCAAATTAGAGGACCCCAGGGCCAAGATTCACTGTCTTTACAGGTTATGACTGAGAGGGGTGCTATGGGGTGAGGTTGTGGAGGGGAAAGCCCACACAGTGAGGTCCACCTCTATATATATGAAGTAAGTACTGGCCACCATTATACATTCCTGCATCATTGAGCCCTATAAAAAATTGGTCTAGCATGCAAGCAAAAGATTTGTTTTATTTAACTTTTAAATTTTTATAATAGAAGTGTCTTAAACATGTTGATAGAATGAAAAGAAAATCTGGTAGAGTAAAAGAGATTGAAGTATAGAAGAGAAAAAGAATAATCCCCACTGAAGTGCTTAAAAAGATGGATGGAAATGAGATTTGACTCTGAGGTGAAGAGGGGAGGGAAAAGATGGAGCAATTGGTGAAGGTAAATACTGAGTTAAAGAAAAAGAATTGGGAAATTTTATGTCTCTAGTCTTTATTTTCTCAAAAAAGAGGCGCAAAATAATCCCTCATATGGGCTCAGTGTGTAGTAAATTTTCTGGCTCAAGGGCACTAGAGACTATTTGGGACAAAGCTTTAAAAATGAGTAAGGTAGGAAAATAATGACAAATATAGTGAAAACCAAAACCATGTTAATATAAAGAAATAGTGAGAATCTCAGAGGGAAGGTGGGGCAAGGTAGGTGGGTGGGAAGAGATCAATCAAAAAACCTTTATGCATATATTCATAACCTATGACATAGACAATGAGGTTATGAAGGCCTGAGGAAGAGGGTGGGGGGTGGGCTTGAAAAGGTGAATGGGGGGAATTGCTTTCAACAATAAAGATTTAAAATCTATACTAATAAAAGGGTAATATGCTAATTAGAACAGACGTCTTCCAGACGTCCATCCACACAAACCCACAGTGGCTGCAAGGCCGGGGGCTCAGGTAGCCATGGGCTCAGGCAGCCATGAGCCACAGTGGCTGTAAGGCCTGGGGTTCAGGCCTCGCAGCAGTGGCAGCAGCAGCTGAGTAATAGGAGTGGCACCTCCCCCTGATCAGCCTGGTCACCTCCCACAGAGGGAGGCCAGACTGTGGCTTATGCCCACTCGTCACGGGGGCCTAAGCCTTTGGTAGGACATCCCCTGAGGGCTCCAGGATTGTGAGACCCACTCGCCACGGGGCATCCCCTGATGGCTCCCGGATTGTGAGAGGGGGCAGGCCAGGACTCTAGTAAATAAATAAAACTAAAGATAAAAAAAGAAATAGTGAGAACCCCTTATTTTCAATTCTGTGTCAATCTCTTAACACCTTTCTAGCTACTTGCACCCAGGTCTGAAATCACCTCCATTAGGGAGTCTGTTCCTCTTCTCCATGCTCCATATCATAGGAGGGATCCAACAGGAATGTGGATTCACTAGATTTACTCCTTCCTATTTTTTCCTGAAGGTGGTGAGCTCCCTTGAACCAGACTCTGCCTTGTCTTTACAGCGCTGGCCTCTCCCATCATGGCGTAGGACAGGTCATGGCACAAATAGGAGAAAATAACCAAATAAATAAATAAAACACTCATTCTTCAACAACTTAAAGTATTTAATGTCTTTTATAGAAGTAACAGCATTAGTACTGAGAATAAACTTGGCCTGGGAATTAGAAGATTTGAAAATGTTTATTTTATTTGGAGTGCCATAAATCCCCACATATGTTTGACAAAGATCTTAAATGGAAACTAATTGGAAGAGTATTAGACTTTGAGCTCTTTGAAGACAAGATGTCTTAATTATCTGGCCTAACACATACTAGGTAGTTATTCAATAGTTATTTGTTGGAGAAATGAATCCCAAGACTTAAATCAACACCACTTCCAGGAATATGGTTGACATTTAATATATCATTTTTAGGTTAAACTAAGTGGAAAGTTAAATTAAAATATTTAAATAAGTAGATTTTCCTATTTTTTATTTATTACGGCAGATTCCATGATTCTTCTTTGCATTTCAGAATAAAAAAGAAAAAGAAAAAAGGAAAATGACAAGAGAAGCATAGTGTTCATTTCAAGGACTTGCTTTGAGCCCCCAACTTAATATAACCTTTTCTTGAAAGGAAGTTTCATGTATGAAGGAGATATCTTAAGAATTAAAAGTGGCTCACTCCCTGGGTGGTAAGTTTATAGACCTCTTAATTTTCCAAATTTGCTTTTCTGTATGTACTAGTTTTTCTGTAGTGGGAGTAGTTTGATAGTAAAAAGTAGTTCAGTATTTGTAAATTAAAAAGAGGCTGGAATAAAGTAAGTGCAGTTAAAACATACCAATGCTGAGTTCATAAAAAAATAAATGATACCCTTCACCCAATGCATCGGTTTAAACTCTACTTCAGTCCAGCTTCACCCTGACTATCTAATCCTGTTTCTTGTGCATTCACAAGGCACATCTTTGCCCCAGGTACACCTGAAACCCCCATTAGCCCCTGTAATTGCCACATCCAAAAACCATTTCTCTTAGCCTTTTTAAATCCATATTCTTCCCTTCCTTAAAGGTCTCTGAGATACCAGTTGAGCCCACCTCTTTCAAAAAAATTTTTTTTTGTTACTTATGCATACTTCTGTCTGTTACTGAATATCATTTCAGGTGAATAATACCTTTAAAGCTTATGCTGAATTCTTAGAATGTCATTTAGGGAAACATCTATATTAAAAATCTTGGCCAAAATGCAAGGTTAGCTGCTCCCCAGCAGGATCCCATAACTGGGTACAGATCTCCTCAGGGGTATTCAATTTTTTTTTATGCCTTTCATTATAGTTGGCCGTTTGCTTGACTGCCTTACACCAAATGCTCCTTTTTCTCACTGAGACACAGCGTTCTCTTATCCTCTTCTAGACCATTGGCCTCGTAACAGAAGCACTGCCAGGAAACTTTTGTTGCTTAAATGTTAATGCTATAAGCTTTCTGACATATGAAAGTAGAAAAGCCTTAAAAAGAAGAATGAGAATAAGCAAATCCCGTTGCTGTCTGACCTACTCATCTGTCTTTCTGTTTTGACCTTTTTTAAATAAACTATTTTTAGTAGAATTCCTTTGCCTCACATTATTTGAAAGGGAACAAAAACAGAGAATTCTAGGTTCTTATGGGTTTAAATATCTAACCTTTTATACTTTACTACTTAGATGGATGGATAACACAACTCAAACATTTTTGTGTCAGGAGAAAAAAAATTTGTATAAATGCAACTTGATGCATTTAGTCTTGAATTTGGTGGCCTCCTATTCATGAATAAAATACAATGTAGTATTTTAATTGAGAGCACCCTGGTACTCTACAAGGATATTAAAAGGTAAAATACTGGTTTTCATATCACGGAGCTAATAGTTACATGGGTGACACAGGTCTTACCTCGGAAAATAAGTCATAACAGTTAAACAGTGGTATGTGATGATAATGGATGCCTGCTTTAAAATTGTATTGAATTAAGACCTAGATGAGTGGTCCAGCTGATTAATATTGTTAATTTAGAAAAGGAAATAAAGATAAAAAATGTAAAGAAAGCTTTGTTGTAGAAGTTATAAGCTCATTGGTCTCTGTAGAAATCCCTTTCATGCAAAAGAAAAGGAAGAAGAAAAATAAGCACCGGCAATTGTTCCTCTGTAAGCTTGTACACAGTGAGCCAGATCTTTTCTTTTTCTACATAAATACACTCACCTGTGTGTGTCTGCGGCTTTGGTTTCATTTCCTTATGTCTGGATAACATGCGTCTGTATCTTTTATGCATTCAGGAGGAAGTAAAATATTAACATGATGAGCATCTCTCTTGAGGAAATTGTGAGCACCTTTCAGTCCTAGAATTAAATACCTGTTGTAGGTCCTCAAAAGGAAGGCACTTCATAAGAACCAAAAATAATGAATTTTAGCCTATTGTAATACTTATTTACCACATGTATTCTGAATTGGGAAGTCATCTTCACAGAAGTAAAATAGAAGAAAACACACACCCTCTTTAAGTCACATTGTCTGGCATGCAATGTATCTAACTTCATGTCTCAAAACCTTGGCATGTCTCTATACCCATGTTTAAATTTTGTGGCACCTGCATGGGATAAACAGATTTATGCCTCAAAATTATTTCATTTAAAGGTGTGCATAAATTAAAAGCATGGGAATTGATTATTTAATACTCTTCCTTCTGCTGAAACCCTCTTTCAGATTTTGAATATTTCTTTGAAACATTTTCCTATATAAAAAAGCCTAATATGCTAAGTGTCCAGTCATCTGGTTGGCTATTAAACCAATCAAAGCATAATATGCTAATAATATGCTAAGGCCGCTCAAACGCTCACTATGATGTGCACTGACCACCAGGGGGCAGACAGTCAACTGGTCGACCAGTTACTAAGATGTTCACTGACCACTAGGGGGCAAATGCCCAACTAGTAGGTTAGCTTGCTGCTGGGGTCTGACCAATCAGGACTGAGTGAGATGGGGAGGACATGCCCTGGAGCCCTCCTGTGGCGTCCCTCCCTGGCCTCTATTGTGCACCAGTGGGGTCCTTTGGCCTGGCCTGTGCTCTCTCACAATCCAGGACCCCTCAGGGGATGTCAGAGAGTGGGGTTCAGCCTGATCCCACAGTCCAGGCTGAGAGACCCCACTGGTGCACGAATTCCTGCACCAGACTTCTAGTTTAATATAAAACAAAATGAAAGGGACTGAATATCTTTCAGAAGAAAAGGATTGATTATTTTCTTTCAACCCATATCTAACATTTTTAATAGCTTCTTAGTTTCTCAAATATATGTTGCATTTAAAAATTACTTTGATTATGTCTTTGTTCTGAAGACCTAATTTAAAATGACCCTACTAGTCTTACAATTTAAAATAATTTTAATGAGAATGTAATGAGAATAATATTTATCCGCTTTCTTTCTCAGGGTTATCAAGTTAGAAGTATTTTCCTTTAGTTTTATCAGGCTACAGGGGCTTCCTTGCTCATAAGATCCATATTTTTAATGAAAGAGATATATCACTTTTTCACATGTCAATCATGTCACAAAAATTACTTTGAGTTGCTAGGATAGCTGCCTAATTTGAGGAGTAGAAAATCACCTGTCACTACTGACTGAATACAAAGTAGTAAAGTCATGATTGCAGGTTTTACTTATAAGGCAAATTGTCTATCAATGGCAGGGAGTTAACTAATGACTTAAAAAACTTTAATGACAAATCCTTATTATTTTGATCACACCAAAGTTGAGTTAAAGACATAGACAATCAAAACCACATTTTCTGTTTGTTTGTTTTTTTAAATTAAATTTATTGGGGTGACATTGCCTAATAAAATTATATAGGTTTCAAGTATACAATTCTATGATGCATTTTTAAAATGACTGCTGGTTTCCCACTCTTAGATGATAGTCAACCTGCTTGCACAGCTAACTGTTATGGACTGAATGTTTGTGCCGCGCCCTCATTCATATGTTGAAATCTAATATCTAATGAGATGGTGTTTGTAAGTGGGACCTTTGGGAGGAAATTAGGTCATGAAACTGGAAGCTCCATGAAGGGGATTATTAAGAAGAGGCCAGAGAGCTAGCTTCTTCCTTTTCCATCATGTGAGGAGGCAGGGAGAAGTCAGTCTTCTGCAGCCTGTAAGAGGGCTCTCACCAGAACCTGACCATGCTAGCATCATTATCTCTGACTTCTAGTCTCCAGGACTATGAACAAATAAATTTCTGATGTTGATAAGTTACCTACTTTATAGTATTTTATTATAACAGCCCGAGCTGATGATCACAGCTGCCCAAAGAAGCATGACAACCAGGACTCAGTGTTCCTAAGCCTTCTGGGGAGACATATCCCCGTTAAACTGGGTCACAGTGTTGTGCTTTGTGATTACTTGTTTTCAACTAATTTGGAAATCAGGTAATGAATCTTCACAAAGAGGAGATTATGAAGTCAGCATTCTGCAGAGAAACTGGCTGCTAAGTAGAAGAGAAGAGAATAAAACACATATTGAGCAAAGGAAGGTGGTGGGACAGGGCAACATAATCAGACAAAGCCATGAAGTCAGGAGAGGCAGTGTACTAGTAGGAAACTATACTAATTATTTTCCAAGAGCTTAGGTTTTAGTATTCAAAGAAATGGATATAACTCCTGCTCAGACCCTTACTAGCTATATGACCTTGGGCAAAATACTTCACTTCTTTGACTCTCAATTTCCTCATCTTCAAAATGAAAATTATGATAAACCTGTCTTAGGAATTGGGAAAATTAGATATGATAATGCAGTAAATGTTCTACATAGACCAATGTGTAATATGCATTTAGTGAATGGTAGCTTTAAAGCTTTAATGTTTATTATTGAAATAAAGCTTGAGCACTTGGACAGTCCAGAGTTTTAAAATAGTGTTTGTTTTTTGTTTGTTTGTTTTTGTTTTCTACTTTTTCAACAGATATTACTAAAAAGTCTGAAACAATATGCAACAACTTTACTGGATAGAACAAGCATGTGCCTAGGATACCAAAAAAGAAACATCACAAACAAAACAAAACAAAAGAAGAGAAGATGAGAATAGCTATAGAGAAGTTATTTTATCTTTTCATGGTGCAATTTTATGTCATATTTTAAAATAAAGACATATTATATGTTTGTGTATTAAAATTAAAATATACTGAGAAAAAATAATATTTTAATATTTGTGTCTTGTTAAGAATATAAGAATAGCAGAAGACACCAAAAGGTATCCACTGAACCCAAAAGAAGAGAAATTTAAACCAGAACAAAGTCTGTTATCACTAAATCCTTAGTGAGGTGAAGTGAAAAATTGTTATCAGAAGCTTACTGTAAAATATCCAGCCTATGCTGGGTATGAATGGTAAACATATATAGTTTTAATTTTAGAATAAACTTTCATTTATTCTCAATAAATTATTTTATCATTTCTTACAATATCTCAAATTCAAGAACATTCTTGATACATACCTAATTCTTTTTTCCCAAGGCCGGGAAAAAAATAAACACTCTGTCTCATGTTCACTAGAATTCCTAAGTCTCATGACTTTATTTTCAACAAAGACCCAAATGCTATTGGAAAGTAAAACTTTATACTTTAATACTTATGTATGTCTTACTATAACTGAATGTATGACCTCTTAAAATGAAGAAAGAGAGAGCATTTATGTGGGGAATATAAGCAAGAGGGTTAGGGATTCTTCTGGTTGGAAGGACAGTGAGCCTATAGTTTATTGCTACCATAACAGCATAGGCCAGCCCTGTTACTGTCTTTACTCATGCAGCAGGAGAATATATTTTTTGAAATAGTCTGCTGTATATTTTATTTCTTAATAACTATCATTTTCCAATCCCTCCACCATTTGAAGCTTGTGTATTCATTTCGTTGGAGGCAAGGTAGATAGAGCCTAAAAAATATAAAGTGAGCTCCATTTTTCAAACTAAGGTTTTGCCTGTACCCAAACTTAGGCTCACTTGCATGATCAAGATCCAAGTCCTTGAGAGGAAATGAGATTTTTTTATCCAAACTCTATGGAGACTGACTATAGTGTAAATTATGATGGGAAAATGGGGGGAAAATCAGGACACGACATAGGGGAGTGCCCACGATGACCAATGTAAGATATATATTGGGTGTAGCATTTTCAGGCAGAAAGAGGGCCTTGAATGATGTTTTCATTTATCCGTGGCCCAGAAGTGGCATGAGTGAAATCTAAATGACAGAGTGTTTTTCAGGTAATCATCTGAAGAGTCTATTATCTCTACATTCACAATATTCAATTCTACCTACCTGGTCCAAGCCACTATCATCCTTGTCTAATTTATTGCAATTCTCCCTAAGATAACCTTCTATTAGTCCCCTCAAACTACACCCCTACCCTGTTAGTACACACCCCATGAAGAATACCACTGATCAGGCTTCAGTAAAGGTAAGCCACATTAGGTTACTCATCTGCTCAAAACTCTCAAATGGTATCCTATTGATCTCAGAGTCAAAGCTGAAGTCTTATACTTACTAATGTCTCACCAGTGACCTGTAAGAAGTCACTAAATATTTGTTGGATGAGTTAAGAAAAATAGATACATTTCTTCTCATTGGAAGTAAAAGCTAAGGACTTTTTGGTTGGCTATGAGTTTTAAAGTTCTTTTCCTCAAACCCCATTTAATCTCTAGCCTCTCACTTTCTCCCTCCTTCTGGCTAGTATTTCACAAAGTTAGCAGGCACACTATTGCCTCAGGACCCTAAGTCTGTCCATTTCTTCTGCCTGAAATGTTTTTCCACAAGATACCTGTGTGACTCTCCATTCTCTGTCTGGTAAAGGCTTTGTAAATCCTTCCCTGACCATCTTATTTAAAATTAAAATATTTACACATCCCTCTATTCAGCTATATATTCTACATCCTATTTAAAATTATAAAATATGTTCAGTTGGTGTGGCTCAGTGGTTGAATGTCAACCCATGAACCAGGAGATCATGGTTTGATTCCCAGTCAGGGCACATGCTCACATTACAGTTGGCTCAATCCTAAGCAGGGGCATGCAGGAGGCAGCCAATCAATGATTCTCTGTCATCACTGATGTTTCTATCTCTCTCTCCCTCTCCCTTCCTCTCTGTAAAAATATGAATAAAAACATATTTTTAAAAAGTATATAATGTGCTATATATTTTAACTTTTTAATAATTTACACCCCCCCACACACACAGAGAACATAAGTGTAGGATAGTGCTTATTTTCATCTCATTTATTCACTCCTTTTCTCCTAACTGAAACAGTGTTACTTGGTCTATCATAGGCATTCAAAAAGCATGCATGGCTATGATAAGTGAATCAGTTACTGATAGGAAGAAGGTCTGGTTTGGTTCACCAAAGAGCAAAGAATGGAAAAGAATATTAGGAACTCTGTGTAAGATAAAATAAAAATAAATGCACTTAGATGTTACTCCTAAAGTTGCTACTAATGAACTATATGATCTTTAAATACTTTTTGTACATCCTTTTTAAAAAGCAATTTCAATGTTTCATCTATAAGAACAAGTTGAGTACTATTTATAATAATAAAAGTGTAATATGCTAATTAGACTGGATGTCCTTCTGGACCACCTTCCAGATGAAGCCGGGACTGCGAGGGCCAAACCCCTTGCACAAATTTTGTGCATCGGGCCTCTAAGTGTAATATAAGATCCTTCACATCTCTGATTTTTTTTTTAATGACAGATTTTATACTCCATTCTCTGGTCTCATTTCAGAAAATAGAAATTTATGACTATTTAAGTGCTTTTGTATCTGTATTAGTCTGGCTTTTGTCAGGATTACATGAAATATAGCATTTTTAAAAAGTCTCCCCCCAACCCCAGTATACACATAGCATTTTCCCCTAACATAAACAATTACTAAAGAAACATTTATAAATTTTGATGTTAGGTTTTCCAAACTAATGATGATATGAAAGAGAAAAATACAACTCCACACACATACACAGCTGAAATTTATCAGAAAAAAAAATATAAGCCATCTCCTCTTCCAGGCACCCTGCCTCAGCTGGTCTAAGAATATACAACACCATGGCTTCCAAATTTTAGTTTACAAGAAACACATATGTTAGTTTCATAGGTCTTGATCATTACAAAATCACAGATTGCAAGATTTGTCTCCTCAGAAACTAATCAAAAGGTGACACATTCTGTTAACTTCTATTATGCATTCATAATATCATCTTTCAATCCAATGTCATAAAGAATTCATGTAGGACATTAATCATGCAAGACCACTAAATTGTTCTCATTTCAGTGATAATTGTTTACTCTTATAAATGGTTTGAGTTCCAACAATCCCACTGAATAAAATATATCTCCCACTCACTCTGGAATGGGAAAGAAAATTAACCTATGAAATAACAAACTGAATGTGTAATATGACTTGTAAAAAACTAAAATTTAGTAGAGTTCTTTGCTGTTTAATGACAAAGACCAATGGCACAAAGGATACTTCTGTAGGCTCTAATAAAAAAATCTTGAGAAAAAAAATGAAACCAAACTATAGCAAAACCATGTATAGTCAGCAAATATCTATAAACAAACCCTCTTTAATATCTACATGAGATGGTTGACTCTGAAATTAGCTAAAGTATCTTGTAAATGAAACTCAATACACCTTGCTAGTCAACAAAGCTAAATCTAATTAGAGTGTCAATCATTAGCCAGGAACAAAAGAAAAGGAAATCTAATGGTAAATTAATTCAGTAATGTCCGGTGAAATGGCATGTGAACTGCCAGTCTTAAGATCTGACTTCCAATCCTAAATTCACTAAAGCTTCCATAACCTTGAGATTGACACCTAAACTCCTGTGTCAGTGTCTTTCATGTGTAAAATGAGAAGGCAGGATTCCACAATTTTGTAGGTTTGTCCTAGCACCAACATTTTATGAGTCTATAAAGAAAGCTAATCAAAAACCCTGATTAAAAACTCCCAAAATGATTTGTCTCCAACTTTTTTACTTCCCTACTGCCTACTGAACAGAACAAGAAAGGGATCAATTTGAGACAGCCCTTTCAGCCTAAAGGTGCCACAACTAATGCACTGTCTATACCTGCTTTCTAAATGGAACCTTTCTGTATACATATTTAAAGTGTCTACTTTATGAGCATAATAAATAGCAATTGCCCTTTAATGGCAACTTTAGCTGTGACCATTAGGGCACAATTTAAGTGCTTAAAAACACTAATGGGAGTGATCCAATGTTAATTATACTAAGGATATGAAAGCTGTTCACAAGAACTCCTTCAAAATTAAGTAAAACCCTGGCTAATTCTAATTAGTCTGTCTGGAAATGATAAGGGAAATTAAACACCCTCTTTGCGCTGCTTCCTTAATATAACATCACTATTTGCCCACATGGGTTGAGCAAACATTGTGACACAGAAAAGTGGGATTCTGAAATAAAAGATTTTTTTCATTTTAAAAGAGAAAAGAAAAATGATGAATTATTTACATAGTAAATGCATATTAAAACAGTGCTAACTTTCTTGACTCTAAGCCTAAGGTAACCCATTTTTTAAAGGGCTTATTCATTAAGTTTTCAGACACAAATTTCAGATACCTCCAGTGTCTTTTTAGACTTATTTTATGAACCATTTAGAATGAATAAATTTAAAAAATAAAACCATGAAAACTTTCATTCACCTTAAAATTATGGATTTAAAAAAAATTAAATGCCATATCAAATATTTTTGTTTCTTTCAGAAATATCTATTCCTGACTCTCATCTTTTTCCTTCACTCATTTCTTGAATGCCTTCTATCTGCTAGTACTGGGTGTTAAAATAAAATGGTTAATTTTACTGCCTTTAAGGAGTTTATAGTCTAGCAGAGACAGACTTGTAAAACAAAATAACAGTTCATGATTACACCTTGGCATCTGTTATGAGAGAAATATGTTTTTCTCTCTGCCTTCCAGCTCATTTTTCCCCTTTTCCTTCAAATTCTGTTGCTTTTCTCATTATAAATTGGTTTACATGGATACCTGGCTGAACTAAACTGGAATAGTAGAAATTAAGTGATTGACTTATCCAATTTTAATAATTTGCTAGAAATAAGGTCATAGGATTGCATGAAAACCATCAGCTAGACAGCCTGGCAATTTCAAAGTGCTACATTTTGAAAAGTGAGGCAAATGACATCTCATCAATAATGAAAATAATTGGGTGACAGCCTTCAATTTTCAATATGCACATTGTTTTAACATATCATAAACTAAGTAAAACATTAAGAGGACAAGATAAATCCACTTGTTTTTAAATTAACTAGAGGCCTGGTGCATGAAATATTGTGCACTGGGGGGAGTCCCTCAGCCAGGCCTATGCCCTCTTGCAGTCCAGCACCCCTCGCTCCTTACCACCTGCCTGCAGCGGAGGCAGGAGAGGCTTCCGCCATTGCCATGGCACTCACCAGCTGTGAGCCCGACTTCTGTTTGAGTGGTGCTCCCCCTGTTGGAGCATACTGATCACCAGGGGGCAGCTCCTGTGTTGAGCGTTTGCCCCTTGGTGGTCAGTGTGCGTCATAGCGGCTGGTCCTTCCACCATTAAGTCGATTTGCATGTTAGGGGTTTATTATATAGGATAACAATCCTAAACAGATTGAAATAATTTAATTCCACTGAAAAGTGTCCCATAATCTCTAAATTATAGGTATTTGTATGTTAACCCAGATAGTTCTGACAAATACCTAGATACTTTACAAATCACCTGAAATCATGTATTATCTATCACAGACTTTCTAATCTGTCTATATATCTTGTTTCAAGTGACCCATAGGGCACATGTCAAATGCCTGCCTTGGAAAGTTATCTGTCATTTCAGCAACATCAGTTTTACAGCAGTGTTGGGAGCCATTAGAAATATTGGCTTAGACAAAGCCATCTTAAAAACTATAAGTTTCTGGTTCCTTCGGAAACTCCTAATTACCAGAAACCACCTGTGTCTTGCAAATTGGCCAGGAGTTAAAAGATAACCTACCCTCACCCTAAGTACACAACTGCTAAATCTCCTCTGACAATCACACATCTCCACTGATAAGCACACAGCCATCCGAAGGCTGCTAATTCACGCATCTCCGCTGATAAGCACAGCCATCCGGAGTCTACTAAATCTCTAGTAATAGGTTACTGCCGATGGACCCCCTTTACCCACCCCCCGTCCCTAAAACAGTATATATTCTGCCGCTGTAAGAATAAAATTTGAGGCTTGATCAGAATACTGTCTTGCCTCCATTCTTTCGTGTCCCTTGCTTGCTTCATTCTCCTAGAGTGTCTCTTCGTTCCCCCGTTGTTGTCCCGCAGGCCGGGACACAGCAGTAGGACAGTTTCCATGACATTTAATCTGTGTTTCCTTGAAAAAATAATTGTATCACTGTTCCTAAGTATATGTTTTCAAATGCAGGGCACTTTGCACCTTATGTTTTTTAAATATATGCAGATCCCTATTGCCTCCTGTGGTCACGTCAAACTCAACACTAAGAGGATTTATACATGAATCCAAAGGTTCCATTGTCATTCCTTGTAATAAATTTTTGAAATTTCTTTGTGTTTTTTTATATTTTAAAAACTAAATTCTATTAGCAAGACTTTTTAAACTTGGGCATGGTTTTTATATTTTCTTCAGATTTTTCTAAAATTTTCTTTTGCCAGGTGAACACACACACACACACACACACACACACACGCACGATAGTCACTAAAAATGTTCTCCCCATTTTCATTCTTAGGCTTGCAGTCAGTGTTTTTCAGATTTTCCCTTACTGGTAAACAACGCTGCATCTGATTCTATTTCTTTGCTATTTGCCTATTTTTCCTCATACTAAATGTCATCATTGTAATCACCCATCATATACTAGCATTTTTAGCCTCTTTACTGATAACAATAGCATTTTCTACTTAGCATTGCCATCATTTCTTATTAAGGTTATTTATTCCCTTATCAGATGGCTACTATATAGAAACATTCTTCCTTTCACCAGAAAAATAGATTTAGAAATAAACAACCTAGAGAAAGCATCAAGGTCAGAAAAACAGGTAAGATGATGACAGAATGTGGAAAACACAGGAATGGATAATGTGCTGGAGAGTGGAAAATGATGGCAATGGAGCTCTATAGAGGAGAGTCAATGGCTAGACCACAGAAGCCTGAGATGCACTCATAGAGAGGACAGGTGGCTGACACAAACTCTCTGTGTGACTTCAGGCAAGCCACTGAATTTCTCTAGTATTGTTTCTTCATGTCTAAAACAATGAGTTCAGTATCCTTGGAGGATATTCCCAGAAGGAACACAGGAAAAAGGCAGACAATTTAAGGAGAGCTCAACTATCAAAAGATTGGGAAAAAGAGAAAAAAATGGAAAAAAAGTGAGAAAATAATTTAAACACTGGCTTTAAGAAATTGATAGGTATCACCATTATGAAACACAGTATAGAGTTTCCTAAAAAAATTAAGTATGAAACTGCCATTTAATACAGTGATCCCACTTCTAGGAATATATCCCAAGAAACCTGAAACACCAGTCAGAAAGAATGTATGCACCCCTATGTTCATAGCAGCACAATTTACAGTAGCTAAGATCTGGAAAGAGCCCCAGTGCCCATCAGTAGATGAGTGGATAAAAAAGCTGTGGTACATTTACACCATGAAATGCTATGTAGCAGTAAAAAAGAAGGGTCTCTTACTCTTTAAAACAGCACAGAAAGAGCTGGAGAGTATCAAGTTAAGCAAATTAAGACAGTTATAGAAAGACAAGTGTCGCTTGACTTCATTCATATGTGGAATCTAATGAACAAAATAAATTGAGGAACAAAATATATCCAGAGACATAGAAGCATGGAACAGACTGTCTAATCTAAGAGGAAAGGCAGGGATGGGGAGCTGGGTAGGAAGAGGTCAACCAAAGAACTTGTATGCATGTATGAATAACCCATGGACACAGACAATAAGGTGGTGAAGTCCTGGGGGAGGGGGCGGGCTAGAAGGGGTCAATGGGGGACAAGGGAGACATATGTAACACCTTCAATAATAAAGATTTAAAAAAGCATTAATCAAATCAAGCAAAAAATAAGAAATTGGTAATCATCCAGAATCACCTATAGAAATAAAATAATTAAACATTCAGTTTTCTCCTTTAGAGAGGTATCACACACACACACACACACACACACACACACACACACACACACACACCAGGATGCAATTATGGTAGAATATAGTGTATTATCTATTGGAGTTATGTAGAGGCTAAAAAAATTTTGGGTGCATGAAATTGGTCCTTTATAAAATAGAGCGAGACTATATTATTACATTAGTAATGCTAGCTGTAGACTAGATCCAGAATAAGAGAGAGAGAGAGAGAGGGAGAGAGAGAGAGAGAGAGAGAGAGAGAGAGTGAGAAAGGCAGAGAGAAAGAGAGAGAGAGAGGAGGGAGAGTGAGAAAGATAGAAAAAAGAGATAAAGGTAGAAGGATAAATTGATAGTTACATAAGAGAAATGAAGATTGAGACACAAACTCTAGGAATTGTACCCTTAGATTGATTTCTGTCATCTGAGAGAGAAAATAATGGGGATCTGACCTCTAGCTTTCTTTGGAAATTATTTAATTTAGCTTGTATCATAATAAAAAGAGGAGACAGACATTAATAGCAAGAGAAAGACATCACTGGGTAACCAATTATTACAATTCACTAGCTTTATATCTATACCAGCCGTTGGCAAACTACGGCCCGCGGGCCGGATCCGGCCCATTTGAAAAGAATAAAACCTAAAAAAAAAAAAAGACCGTACCCTTTTATGTGATGATGTTTACTTTGAATTTATATTAGTTCACACAAACACTCCATCCTTGCTTTTGTTCCGGCCCTCCGGTCCAGTTTAAGAACCCATTGTGGCGCTCGAGTCAAAAAGTTTGCCCACCCCTGAATAAAAGGTTAATATGCTAATTAGACCAGGAGACCTTCTGGCAGACTTTCTGGACATTCTTCCAGACAAAACCATGGTGGCGGGGCTGAAGCAGAGGTGGTTGGGGGAGATCAGGCCAGCAGGGGAGGACAATTGGAGGTGAGCAGTCTGGCAGGGCAGGCAGTGGGGGACAAGCAGGCCAGCAAGGGGGTCAGGTGGGGGTGAGCAGGCCAGCAGGGGTGGGCAATTAGGGGTGATCAGGCTGCCTGGGGGGGTGCAGTTGGGGTTGATCAGGCTGGCAGGCAGCCTTGTTAGGGGCAATCAGGCTGGCAGGCAGGTGAGTGGTTAGGAGCCAGCAGTCCTGGGTTGCAAGAGGGATGTCCGACTGCCAGTTTAGGCCTCATCCCACATTGGGCCTAAACTGGCAGTCAGACATCCCCCGAGGGGTCCCAGATTGGAGAGGGTGCAGGTCGGGCTCAGGAACACCCCCTTCCCATGCATGAATTTTGTGCACTGATCCACTAGTATATTAATAATTAGTGAAGTGAATGTAGCATAGGTAAATTAATTGCCCCAGCTAAATGGCGATAGGGCACTCACTACAATCTTAGTTCAATATACCACAAAGGTAAATCATCTGTTGAAACATATAGTTTCTTTAGGGTTATTGGTATCCTGGTGACTTTTGCTTATTACTTCTGCACTTGAAAAGACTGTATAACTCTCCATATTTTTAGATTTCTTTTATGGACAAGGAAAGAGCTTATCTGATTATATTTTTAAACTTGAAATTTCACTTTCCAAAATTAATATAACTTTTAAAAATATTGCCTTGATTCTGCCTTCTGATCCATATTTCGCTAAATAGAAAGAGAGCAATAGACTCATGGACCACCAGCTGGAGTAGAAAATAAGCAGTGGTGTGAATAATCCCCAAACGTTGGGTAATTATAAGAAAAATTCCATTTGTCTCCTGAATACACACAATGAGTTGGAGAGAATAGATTTACTAATCTAATTACTCTCTGTTGTAATTGAGCCAATACTGAAATGACTTTACACACCCTGGGTACACACCAACTGTTGGAGGTAAGGAGGGACCTATAACCATACTGGATACTGAGGGGAAACATTTTTAATATGCAATCCACAGGGTAAAATGCCATCCTTAGAGCTGTGTCTGAATTATGACAAAACTGGTCAATTTCTGTAGTTCGTATGAGAAATTAAACAAAATTCTTTAAAAGGAAAATCAAGTTGGAACTTTTTATCGGTACATACTAAACTGATCACTTCAGCCAAAATACCTAACTTCAAATGCAGATATAGTGAAACTAAAAATTATAGTACCAAGTGGCTTATAAGAATTGATCATTTTTCCTACTTTATAAATAAAGAATTAAAAATGATGTGTGCCATATTTTTAATAACTCTATATAAAGTGAGGATTATATAGAAAGACTGGATATTTTTAAAGTTCACTATCAAAGAGGAAATGCAGACAAAGAAGACAAGGGAAAAATATAAATTAAGCTTCCATCTCTCTAGCATTTATTGTGTATTGTGCATAGTGATTGTCTATAGGCAGTTTACTAAAACACTCAAAACAATTCCCAAATATGTAGGTATATTATTGATGTGTTCCCAAAAAGGAAACGGAGGCTGGCAGAGTTTGAGAAATTTATCTTTTCGTTTTTTTCCTTTAAAATATGGAATGCTTCATGAGTTTGCGTGCCATCCTTGCGCAGGAGCCATGCTATTCTTCTCTGTATCATTACAATTTTAGTATGTGTTACCAAAGCGAGCACTTGAGAAACTTATCTTAAAAAGGATATTGAGTTGGTAAGTGAAAGCTTTCTAATTTGGACTAGGATATGTCTGTTTGTAAACCTGGCTTTCCCCATTTGTGTCCCCTTAAAATCAGAAGACAAAAGGAAAAGACAGAATGCAATGTTTTGTCTAGTATAGTGGGACTCACTCATCCAAAGCGATAGACCAGTCCAAATCTGAAAGTCACATTCTGAACCCCAAAGCCAAAAATAAAAAAGACCTTTTTTAAATTTAATAGAATTTATTTATTTATTTTAAAAGATGTGGCTGCTAGCATTCTGTAATGTAGAATTTTCTTAGCATTGTTTGATTTATGTCAGCTTTACTTAAAAAAGCAGGTGTTGAAGAGAATTGAAGTCACCAAGGTCCAATTAGGCCTTGACTAACACTAGAGAAAGTTATCTTTCTGGACCTAGGTTTCCTGCAGAACAATGTGATGTTGAACTCAATGACTTTCAAGATTCTTTTCAGTGGTAAAACTCGGTTAACATGAGCACCCTGATTCTCAATTCTAATTTTTTTGTATTACCCCAATCTATTTATTATATTACCATAAATCCTTCAGACGTGCTGCTGATCAGTGATTCAGTTCATCAAGACCTGATCAGAACAAACATATAAAGAGACAGAGAAGCAATCATGTTCAGTTTCCCTGTTGTCACCTGACATTGAAAGGGGCTAAAGATATATTTATATTGTGATTCCAAGGGATAAAGGAACCCTATTTGAATCAATTCTCTGAGTCTGTTCTTATGCTTTTGGGCTGACCTACTTATTTGAGGGATATAAGTTTCTTGCTTTTTCCCTCCTCCATTCAAATTGTATTGATCCTGTCAAGTGCATCAATGTATCAGAACCCTATGAAAATGGAAGGATTGATCCAGGTCAAAGGTATTAAACCACAAGGAGAAAAAAGAGCCTTGAATGGATACACATATTTACAACTTGCTTCCTTTACATTGTTTCTCTATTTTTGTTTCTGTCCTATAATTTTCTAAGGAGTGAATTAAATCCATATTTGCCATTATGGCAGTTACTAATATCATAACATGCAGCTTCCCTGGTACAAAAAAGTGAAAAAAAAAAAGTAAAATCTGGGACATTTGCCATTTTCATAGAGGCTACAGTGGTGGTTGTTTCTTTTGAGAAGTCAAGTTGTTCTATTATATTTATTCCCTGACTGTATTGTATTTATCCATATTTAATTTACCATCTTATTTTGCTTTGTGGTTGCTGCCAGGGAATTTGAGAATGTTTAGCATCCTCCATTTAATTTATTCCTAAAATAATCAGATCATAATTTATATCTGTGCAAAATGTCTTTAATGTAGATCAGGGTCAGCAAACTTTTTATATAAAGAGCAAGTAGTAACTATTGTCATCTTTATGTATGACATACAGTCTCTGCTTCAATTACTTAAGTCAGCTGTTATAGTGTACAAACAGCCATCCTATTTAATAATAGACAAACATGGTAATTGACCGTACCTTTGCTATGCCTCCCATGGGCTAATCAGCGTGATATGCAAATTAAACACCAACAAAGATGGTGGCTACTTTGCATACTGCAGGCAAATCCTGGGGCTGGTGGCAGCGCGATCCCTAGCTGCTGGCTGCCCCAGTGCAAGATCCTGGCCTGCCATGTGTGGGGTGGGGCAGGCGGCAGTGAGATCCCCAGCCACTGTCTGCCCTAGCCTGGGATCTGGGCCTGTCATGTGTGGGGCGGGGCGGGCAGCAGCACTATCTGAGCAGCCACCTGACTCAGCTCAGGATCCGGGCCTGCCATCTGCAACCGGGGGAGATGGGGCAGACACCATGGGATTGGGAGTGCCATCTGCCACCAGGGGAGCAGGCCTAAGCCAGCAGGTGGTTACCTCCTGAGGGTTCCCAGACTGTGAGAGGGGTGGCTCAG
>NW_006298312.1:4367344-4368863 GCF_000327345.1 Myotis davidii
TCCCAAAGGGTCCTAGACTGCAAGAGGGCACAGGCCGGGCTGAGGGACCCCTCCTTCCCCCCGAGTGCACCAATTTTTGTGCACCGGGCCTCTAGTAAAAGCATAATATGCAAATAAACCGAATGGCTGAACAGCGGAATGACCATCTGGATAACCACATTATGACACCCACTGGCACCAGGCCAGCCAAGGCGGGTGCAATACAATTGGTAGGGGGCCCTGCCATCACTCTATGATCACCCCGCAGAGGGAGGCCCAGGCCACCAGCCAGCAGGGTGATCACTTGAAGAGCTCCACAGTTGCCACAAAGAGGGAGGCCCAGGCCACAGACCGGCAGGCTGTAGCAGGTGGGCAAGACCTTGCTCTGTGTGGGTGATCTATGGTGGAGCCCAAGCTAGGTGGGAGGGGCTTCCCTCTGTGGGGCAATTGATTGTGGGGCTCCCAGACTGACAGGCACAGCCAGGCTGAGGGCCACCCCCCGCCCCACGAGTGCATGAATTTTGTCCACCAAACCTCTAGTAGATATATAAACAAGGATTGTGGCTGTGTTCCAGTAAGACTTCATTTACCAAAACCATGCCACAGGTAAGATTTAGCAATGGGTTGTAGTTTGATGACTTTGATTTAGATCCTTTGATTTCTGGCCATACATTTAACTCATGTTTTCAAGCATCAAACTAGCGTTGAACATAAATACATGTGCAATATGGTTTTGGAAACCTATTACTTCTGTCTGGGTTGTTCATTTCTTGATTTACAGTGGAATCCTACTCAACTTTCTGAGTCCAGATCAAATTTCATCTCTAAGGAGCTTTCCCAATCTCTTCTCACGTCCACCCTTAATTTACAACTCAGTTATTCCTTCTTTCTAGAGCTGTAACTTCTCACATATATTTAACATTGTGCAATATGACAATTTTATGTGTTTGTTCTTCATCAAATTGTAAGTTTTTGAGAGAAGGATAAACTGTTATTCCTCTTTGATCCCTATGAACAAGGACAAGGACCGACTTTAGCTTGTAATTAAAATTTCAATAAGCGCTTATTCAACAATATGCACTAGGGAAATTAAGTTCATTATTTTTTTTTACTTTATAATACAATTGATCTTTTTTAATTTCAGAGAACATGACAACATATTATGTTTGTTTAATTTAAAAAACATATTTAGCTAAGAGGTGGATTGATACCATCGCCATAGAATATGCAGGGTGTCTCCCATAAAAAAAAAAAATTGCATACATACTTTAACATCTGATAGCTCAATTTTGAAAATGAAATATATTTTAATAAACACTGCCTTTATAATTATTCAAAGTATGTAAACATTTTTTGGGACACCCTATTTTTGCTTTTTTTTTTTTTTATATTTATTTACTTAAAAATTAAAAAAAATTTTCACCCAAGGTTATGTTTTTTTATTGCTTTTAGAGAGAGAGAAGATGTGGGGGGAGAGAAACATGGTTGTGAGAGAGAAACATGGAAGGGTTGCCTCCTGTATGCATGCCTACTGGGGCTC
>NW_006298312.1:4372654-4380460 GCF_000327345.1 Myotis davidii
GCAATACAATTGGTAGGGGGCCCTGCCATCACTCTATGATCACCCCGCAGAGGGAGGCCCAGGCCACCAGCCAGCAGGGTGATCACTTGAAGAGCTCCACAGTTGCCACAAAGAGGGAGGCCCAGGCCACAGACCGGCAGGCTGTAGCAGGTGGGCAAGACCTTGCTCTGTGTGGGTGATCTATGGTGGAGCCCAAGCTAGGTGGGAGGGGCTTCCCTCTGTGGGGCAATTGATTGTGGGGCTCCCAGACTGACAGGCACAGCCAGGCTGAGGGCCACCCCCCGCCCCACGAGTGCATGAATTTTGTCCACCAAACCTCTAGTAGATATATAAACAAGGATTGTGGCTGTGTTCCAGTAAGACTTCATTTACCAAAACCATGGCACAGGTAAGATTTAGCAATGGGTTGTAGTTTGATGACTTTGATTTAGATCCTTTGATTTCTGGCCATACATTTAACTCATGTTTTCAAGCATCAAACTAGCGTTGAACATAAATACATGTGCAATATGGTTTTGGAAACCTATTACTTCTGTCTGGGTTGTTCATTTCTTGAATAGCTCAATTTTGAAAATGAAATATATTTTAATAAACACTGCCTTTATAATTATTCAAAGTATGTAAACATTTTTTGGGACACCCTATATTTGCTTTTTTTTTTTTAACAAATATGAAATCTGAAGATGTCAAACCATCATACAACCTTAAATAAAAGACTACTTCACTACTCCTTTTACAGCTAGGTTTTGCCAGGTGACTAATTTCTAGGCAATAACAGGGTGGGTGGGTGGGAGGAGATCAAGATAGATCTCAGAGGGGAGAGGGGTGAAAGGGACAGGAAGAGATCAACCAAAGAATATGTATGCATATATGCATAATCCACAGACACAGTTGATGGCTGGGGCAAGGGGTGGAGGCGGGCTAGGAAGGGTCAATGGTGGAAAAAAGGGGACATATGTAATACTTTCAACAGCAAATATTTAAGAAAAAAGTTTTTTAAATAACATATAAATGAAAAATGTTGTGTGGAACTTCCAGGAAGGCTTCTTTAAGAGACTTAACCCAGGTGAAAGGAGCGTCCCTCTTCCCTTTCCTATCTTCCTTTTTCATTTTTTTCTGGAATGTGAAAGTCATGAATCAGTCCCAAGTGGACATCTTGGAGCAGAAATACAGACTATACCTGGGTTCATGTTGAAACTTCTGTACCCCTTGTGGACTGCCTTCTCCAAAATTCTTTTATGCAACATTGTTGTTTCTGGTTTCTATTGCAGAAACCTGTCTGTTAATATATAATTAATACAGTGCTATATATTACATTTAACATTAAGTAATTTTCTGTATTCTAAACCTTATGCCAACATATCTTTGCCAATATAGAAACAAATTAAAACCCCTTGAGTGATAAAAATATAAGAAAAATGAGAAAGAAGATAAACATCAGAAAAGATAAACATCAGGCCTTTCCAAAACATGTCAGTAATTATTTATAAAATACAAGAGGCTTGTTGAACAAAAAGATTCATGCAATAGGCCTTCCCTTCCCCTGGCTGCTGGCACCGGTTTTCCTCCGGCACCTGGGACCCAGCCCTTTGCTCTGACCGGAGCCACCTTCAGTCTTAGCTGCTCCGGCCAGAGCCACCTTCAAAGTCTTCACTGCTCCAGTTAGAGTCACCTTCAGTCTTCACTCCACCACTTTGCTCCTACGTATGCAAATTAACCGCTATCTTTGTTGGCGGTTAATTTGCATATCTTTCTGATTAGCCAATGGGAGGCATAGCGAAGGTACGGTCAATTGCCATATTTGTCAATTATTAGATAGGATAATATTTAGGATTATTTTCATCTAAAATGAGATGCAAACTGTGAACATGTTTCTTTCCTATCTCTCTCATAAAACTACTTCTCATTTCAGGCAAACATTTAGGATATTTGTAATGGTAGGAGAAGAAAATACCTGTACATATTGTTGTAAGCCATTTAAGCATCAGTCTGTTTTGATTATTGGGTCTGGATATTAGCACTATATGTGATTGAT
Source organism: Myotis davidii (assembly GCF_000327345.1). Lineage (NCBI taxonomy): Eukaryota > Metazoa > Chordata > Mammalia > Chiroptera > Vespertilionidae > Myotis > Myotis davidii. The sequence goes on from NW_006298312.1 coordinate 4,374,690, forward strand.
AATTTAGCAAGATTTGTGCTCCAATCTATTTTTCAGAAGGTTGACCATGGTGAGGAATAAAGGGTTCCTACTTTGGAGTGCATTAGATAAATGACAGCACGTACAGAGTCCGCCTGGCTTTGCATCCTGGATGTGTTGCTCCCCACCTGTGTGCACTTCAGCAAGTTATGGAAGTTCCTAGTGGCTTCAGTTTTCCTATCTATAACACAGTGATAACAACATTAACCCCATTGGGTTTTGTGATGATAAAATGGATTAATATATGTAAAATACTTAGGAATAGTAAACACTTGTACTTTCAGCTAGTTTTTTTTTTCTTTACCGCCAATTTTACTTTAGCAGTGACCCATAATCTGCCACTTGCCATCTATGTGACCCAGAAGGAGACACTTCACTTCTCTGAAACCTTAAGTTTTTTATCTCTAAGATGAAGAAATACCAACCTATTGATGCTATTTTAGAGATTAGTTAAGATATATCTAAAGCCACTGGTTCAGTGCCTGGCCCATGGTTAACACATAACATTTTGTCTTCCCTTTACTTTCTCTCTTTTCCTTTTAGTTATTGATAATCATGTTTTCCCCCATCTAAACCTCTAAATAGGCAAATGTAGTTAGAATGAAATAGAATTCACATAATAGGTAAATGCATTTTTTTTTACAAATTAACAAATATGCATATACACCAATAAAAACATTTAAATGTATTATTTACACGTATAATCAACAAACACTGCACTTGCCAATCACACTGTGTAGATATATTATTACAGATAATGTAATATATTATATATGTAAGATATATGACATCATGTAAACAACCTCTCATCTAATAGATAAAAGTTAAACACAATCTTATTGAAAAGGGATTCTATATTCCTCATCTATGTTTTTTAACTGTGTACAAAATCTCCCCATCCCTTTATCTTCTCCTTAATTTTAAAAATTAAATTTATTGGGGTGATACTGGGTAATGAAATTATATAGGTTTCAAGTGTACAATTCTATGATACATGCTCTGTATATTGCATTGTGTGCACACCACCCAAAGCCAAATCTTATATTTGACTCCCATTACCTTTAACTATCACCACCCCTGTTCCCTCTAGTAGCCACCATACTGTTGTCTATGTCTATGAGGTATTTTTGTTTATTTGCTCACTTGTTTTCAGTTTTATATCCCACATATGAGTGAAATCATAAGGTTCTTTACTTTTTCTGTATGACTTATTTCACTTAGCATGATAGTCTGAGGATCCATTCATGTTGTCGCAAATGGCAGTATTTCATCTTTTCTTCTGGCTGAGTTACACCCCCTTTTAAAGAGAGGAAACCTGAACTGACTTAGAGATTAATCAAGGAACCATCTGTCTAATTACCTGCAGGAATTTGCAGACTATGCAAAATATTACTCTCCCAAAATATCATTCTGTCTGGGAAACCCTCCTTCTAACAACATTTATGTTTCTTAGCATACTGTTATTTAGATCACAATATCTGTCACATTATTAAAAAATGAATCTCAATTCCATCTCTAAAATGAATAAAATGGAATATATGATATCTCATTTCTTACCTAGTTATAATTTTCTGAAATTTTATGATTTTCTGGAGATTTGTTTCATTAAAAATGGTTGGCAGAGAGGGAAAACAAAAAGAAAAAAGAAAGAGTGCAGAAGAGAATACCGGTAAATTTAAAACTGCAGAGAGCCATGCTCTCAATCCACCAACACATTGAGAAAAAATCTCATAGCACATTGTTACTGCCTTTGCAGTAATGAAAGGAAATCTGCAATTGGCTCTGAGAATGTGTTTTGGATCACATTTTGAACTTCCAATTCGCTAATGCAATTTTTATAAAAGTTTCTGAAAGCTGTGGGAAGGTCATAAAAAAGGAGATACTCACTCTGCACCTATATAGATTCATTCCTGGTGTGAGAAACTTTGGATGTGGGCATGGAAGTAGAATGGGAGGAAGGAACAACATTGAGGCACCTGGTAGAGTGGAGAGAGAACCTTCTCACAGCTCTCCATTGCTTATGGAGTCCCAGTCATATATCCCTCCATGAAGTACATATTATCAGTCCAAATCTACATAGTAAAATATCCACTCCTTACTTTATATAAATTGCACAGAATACAATTCTAATTCACAGATATGGAATCCTGTTAAAGTTGCAAACATATTGCAGGGACAAATTCCAAATAAACCTACATCTATTAGCTGTCTAAATCTAGCTTTTCACTTTTGACCTTCTCATAGCAGCTTTATGTGTTTTTTACTTTCTGCTTGCTTAAATGCTTCAGGGCTCTTGGTACCACATGCTACCAACCAATATAAAACCTGTAATTGGAACTGAGGGGAAATTGATATAAATGAAAAATCAAGAAACTGCACATGTTCCTTTGAAGACATTTTAGAGTTTCTACTAGTGACAGAACAAATTTTGCTAATTGCAAAAGAGAAGGGAATGAATGCTTGACAGAGACAAGGGTTACTCATTTAGTTGTAAACTCTTTGTAGAGTTCAATGTTGGTAAAGACAAAACTTGTTTCTCACTATATTCCTAAAACATAACACTGTGTCTGACACAGGAGACATGTATAATAAATGACTTAAGAGGTTGTTATGTAAAGGAGCAAAGGTAAGCTTAGGTTTTGTTTGTTTGTTTTTTTAAATATATTTCATCAATTTTTAACAGAGAGGAAGGGAGAGAGACAGAGAGTCAGAAACATCGATGAGAGAGAAACACGGATCAGCTACCTCCCACACATCTCCCACTGGGGATGTGCCCACAACCCAGCTACACGCCCCTGACTGCAATCAAACCTGGGACCCTTCAGTCCGCAGGCCAACGCTCTATCCACTGAGCCAAACCATCTTCGGCAAGCTTAGGTTTTATGTGCAAATATAAACAATAGAGAGGCAAAAATATGTATGCATTTGGTTGGATAAATTTAAAAATCCCCAAATCTAGTTTTGTTGTGAAAAAAAAGAAGTATTCCAGGTTTTATTTTGTTCACTTTGATTTTTGTTTGGTGATAGCTTGGAAACAAAGGAAATATATTTGGGAATAAAGTAATAAACATACCAATTTCTTAAAGTCAAAGTAGCCCCCAAACTATCAAACAAATTAAGTTAACTTTTCCCTTTCATTTAAATATTTCGTGGAATTACAAAGATCGCTTAGCAATAAAAGGCCCAGGGGGGTAAAGTGAAGGTATGAAGACACCAAATTTAAAATTGGATTGAGAAAAGAACTGTAACAAGATACAAATCAACAAAAACCACCATTTGAGCATTCCAGATTAGAAATAGTCAATATCATAGAATGTAGACTAGCTATGAAAAATGTTTGCAGAACAGAAGTTCAGGGAGAGAGGAATAGCACAGAGGAAAGGTAATTTTGCTATAAGTTAGAAATAAATCATGAGAAGAGAGAGAAAGGGCTGCACTTAGTTTTAAATTTAGGTGCTTTTAACCCTCTTACTTTCTTAGGCAAAAAAATGAAAAGTATTAACACCACCTCTCACTTGGGTGTGTCTCAAAGCAAAGGCTGATCTGCTGATATCAGTCAGTAGTTGCTACTGAAGAACACTGAGGAAAAGAAAAGAAAGAAGGAAAGTTAATAGGTCATTCCCATTGTTACCTGTCCTCTAGGTTTTCTTAGTAATAAACAAACAAAAAAAATTTATAACGTTCACTTAATGGAGGAGAATCTAATCCATAAGTAAATCTGCTCACTGGAGCAACAGAGTTAAAAGAAAAATTACAGGGGAAACTGACATTCATAAGAGCTTTATGTGAGGTTAAAAATAAAATTTAAAAAAGACTTAAAAGGATAAAGTGGACCCTCCAAAGGCATCAACAACAAGTACTTATGATTTTTTAATAATAGAGATTAAAAGGCCAATGATAACATATTTCAACAATATATTTGATATCTAAATTACTACCATTTTCAAAAATAATATTTTCCAAATGGTTATTGGTTAGGATAATGAAGACTATTTTACCCACTAATAGGACACAATTATGGACTTTTCTGCAGAGCCAGCTGAATGAAGGACGATTTTCAGCTGCTTCTATGAATGTTACCAGGTTTCTCTCAGGCAAGGGATTACATTTTAGGCAAAGCTTGAGGTTGAGGAAGTGAGAAAAGAGCTTTAAGCACAGGGTGGGCAACAGGGAAATGTTTTCTTCTTTTCTTTTAAATTAAATCTTTATTGTTGAAAGTATTACATATGTTCCCTTTTCCCCACCATTGACCCCTTCTTGCCTGCCCCCACAACTCTCCTCAGGCCATCATCACCCTATTGTCTGTGTCCATGAGTTACGCATACATGCATAAAAATTCTTTGATCTCTTACCACCCACCTCCCAACCCCTGCCTTTCCTCTGAGATTCCACAGTTTGTTACATGCTTCTATGTCTCTGCATCTATTTTGTTTCTCAATTTATTTAGTTCATTAATTTGCATCTCTCTGATGACCAGTGACTTTGAGCATTTTTTCATATGTCTCCTGTGTATGTCTGCTTTGAGAAGTGTCTATTTAGGTCCTTTGCCCATTTTTTAAATTGGATTGCTTATCTTCCTGTTGTTAAATTGTATGAGTTCCTTATATATTTTGGAAATTAACCTCTTATTGGACGTATCATTGGCAAAGAGTGCACTCCCCTTTCATTCTGTTGATGGTTTCTTTTGCTGTGCAGAAGCTTTTTATTTTCATGTAGTCCCATTTCTTTATTTTCTTCTTAGTTTCCTTTGCCCTAGGAGATGTATCCTTAAACATATTACTACGAGAGATGCCTGAGATTTTGCTACCTATGGCTTCTTCTAGAATTTTTATGGTTTCATGACTTACATTTAACTCTTTTATCCATTTTGAATTTATTCCTGTGCATGGTGTAAGTTGGTGGTCGTTTCATTTTTGCATGTAACCAATTTTCCTAACACCATTTATTGAAGGTACTATTTTGACTCATTGTATGTTCTTGCCTCATTTTTCAAATATTAATTGAGCATAATGGCTTGGGTTAATTTCTGGGGTCTCTGTTCTGTTCCATTGATCTATATGCCTGTTGTGCCAGTACCAGGCTGTTTTGATTACAGTGGCTTTGATGTATAACATTATATTTGGTATTGTGATACCTCCAACTTTGTTCTTCTTTCTCAAGGCTGGTGCAGCTATTTGGGGTCCTTTTTGGTTCCATATAAATTTTTGGAGTATTTGTTACAGATCTGTGAAATATGCCCTTTGTATTTTAATAGGAATTGCATTAAATCTGTAGATTGCTATGAGTAGTATGGACATTTTAATGATGTTGATTCTACCAATCCATGAACACGGTATATTCATCCACTTGTTTATATCTTCTATCTTTTTTAACAATGTCCTTTAGTTTTCTGAGTACAAGTCTTTTACATCCTGGGTAAAGTTTATTCCTAAGTATCTTAATTTTTTGTTGCAATGGCAAAAGGAATTGTTTAATTTCTCTTTCTGAGAGTTCATTATTGGTGCATAAAAATGCTATTTATTTCTGGGTGTTAAATTTGTTCCCTGCTACATTGAAAAATTCATTTATTAAACTTAGTAGTTTTTGATGGAGTTTTTAGGGTTTTCTATGTACAATATCATGCCATCTGTGAATAATGACATTCCTACTTCTTCTTTTCCAATTTGATGACTTTTATTTCTTCTTCTCTGATTACTATGGCTAGGACTTCCAGTACTATTTCGAACAGGAGTGGTGAGAGAGTCTGCCTGGGA
>NW_006298312.1:4380585-4383572 GCF_000327345.1 Myotis davidii
TTTTTTGAATAGTCTAAGCAGTATAGGTGTTAGTTCTTCTTTGAATGTTCGGTAAAACTCCCCTGTGAAGCAGTCTGAACCAGGGCTTTTGTTTACTGGCAGGTTTTGTTTTTGTATTTGTTTTTTATTACTGCTTCTATGTCATCAATTGTTATTGGTCTATTCAGGTTTTCTAATTCTGCCTTATTCACTTTTGGAAGACTGTCTTTTTCTGGGAATTTGTCCATTTCATCCGCATTGTCCAGCAGGTTGGCATATAGTTTGTTCATAGTATTTTCTTAAAATCCTTTGTATTTCTCTGGTGTCAGGTGTTACTGCACCACATTTGTTTATGATTTTATTTATTTGGGTCCTCTCTCTTTGTTTCTTGATGAGTCGAGCTAATGGTCCATCATTTCTGTTTAAGTTTTTAAAGAATCAGCTCTTGGATTCATAGATCTTAAATATTGCTTTTTTTGGTGTCTATATCATTTATTTCTGCTGTAATATTTATTATTTCCTTCCTTCTACTTACTCTGGGCTTTTCTTGTTCTCTTTCTAATTTTTTAATTTGTAGGGTTAAATTGTTTATTATTAACTTTTCTTGTTTTTTTAGGAAGGCCTTGTAGGGCTATGAACTTCCTTCTCAGGATTGTTTTCTCTGTGTCCAATAGATTTTGGGGTTTTGTATGTTCATTTTCATTTGTTTCCAGTAAGGTTTTTATTTCTTTCTTGATCTTATTTGTAACCCATTCATCTATATATATAAAAGCTTAAGTGACTGGCCGACCAGTCACTATGATGCTCACTGACCACCAGGGGGCAGTCAACTTGGACAGATGAAAAAAGTAACAGGTGATTGAGTCTATGAAAGATCGTCAGCAGGTGGGCCTGACCTACAGTTTGCATTGGGAGGCCAGGCTATCTGCCCAAATTACACCGCTCCCCAGGAACCACTCCGGCAGCACCCCAACCCCCATCAACCCTTCCAGCTGCATTCTTCCTGGGAAGCTGGGACCATTATGGTTTGACGGAGGGAGGGAAAAAAGAGACCACAATCTCTGTCCCTAGCACCCACCTCCTCCTATCAGACCAGAGACACCCTAGGACTTGCAGGATGGCTTGTGAAGTGGCGGTCTTGCCGTGCAGCTACTGCGACTCTCTGGTCTGCCCCAGGTGCCCCTCAGGCACTTACCCCATTTCTCCAAGCCCCTTACTCTGCCTCCCTAGTGAGGCCATGGGAACTCGGCCCTAGGGACCCACTTATCCATAGCTGAATGCGCCAGACTAGGAGATACAAGGGGCAGGGGTGGAAGACAGGGACAGACGTGCAGCTGACCAGGATGAGCGGGGCCTGGATGAGCGGGACCAGCTACTCCTTGGCCTCCTGCCCCTTCTCGCACTACTACATCTCTTGGGGGATGTTGGATGCTGGTTTCAACCTGATCCCTGCAGGCCACACCAAGGGACCCCACAGGTGCATGAATCTGTGCACTGGGCCTCTGGTTATTTAATAACATGCTATTTAGCCTTCATGTGTTTGCATGTTTTTTAGTGTTTATACTGTGGTTGATTTCTAATTTCATTCTATTGTAATCTGAGAAAATGCTTGATATTATTCAATGTTCTCAAACTTGTTGTGACTTGTTTTGTGTCCTAACATGTGGTTTATCTTTGAGGACAACCCATATGCACTTGAGAAAAATGTATATTCTGCAGCTTTGGGTGAAATGTTCTATAGATGTCAGTTAAATTCATCTGATCCAGTGTGTCATTTAGAGCCACTCTTATTAATTTTTTGTCTGGAACATCTATCCTGTGAAGTCAGTAGGGTGTTAAAGTCCCCTATTATGATGGTATTGCTGCTGATCTCTCCCTTAAAATTCTCCAGAATTTTTTTTAATATATATTTATGCGCTCTTATATTGGGGGCATATAGGTTTTCCAGCATTATATCCTCTTTTTTTATCAATCCCTTTAGTATTATGTTGTGACCTGTATGTGTCTTGTTATCACCTGCATTTTGAAGTCTATTATGTCAGATATGAGTTTTGCTACCTGAGCTTTTTTCTTTTTTATTCCATTTTCATAGTCATGGGACATTTTTTTTTTTTTTTTACATCCCTTCACTCTCATCCTTTGTGAATCTTTTATTCTGATGTGGGTCTCTTGTAGACAGCATATAATTGGAACATGTTTTCTATCCATTCAGCTACCCTATGTCTTGTGATTGGTGCATTTAATCCATTTGCATTTAAAGTTATTATTGATAGGTACTTATTTCTTGCAATTTTAATTCTGCATGCCTATGTTTCTCTCTCTCTCTCTATTCTCATTACAGCAGTCCCTTTAGCATTTCTTACAGTGCTGGTTTGGTGGTGATAAAGTCCTTTAATCTTTTTTTGGCTGGGAAGCTCTTTATTTCATCATAGTTTTTGAATGATAGCAATGCTGGATATAGTAATCTTGGATTCAATTCCTAGCTTTTCATTACCTTGAATGCTTCTTGCCATTCCCTTCTGGCCTGTAGAGTTTCTGATGAGAAATCAGCTAGCCTTATGGGAGCTCCTTTGTAGGTAACCAATTGCTTTTCTCTTACTGCCTTGATGATTCTCTTTTTTTGTATTTAATTTTTGGCATTTTAATTATGTTGTGTCTGAGCGTGGTCCTCATTGGGCTCTTCTTGCTTGAGACTCTCTGCTTCCTGAATTTGTGTGACTTTTTCTTTCACCAGTTTAGGAAAGTTTTCTGCCATTATTTCTTCAAACATGTTCTCCATACTTTACTCACTTTCTTCCTTTTCTGGAACGCCTATTATGTCAATACTAGAGGCCCAGTGCACAAAAATTTGTCACTAGTAAGGGTCCTTAGCAGCTGCCAGCTGCCAGCTGCCAGCCGGGGCCTCCCTCCCTTCCCCCAGCCAGCCCTGCCCCCTGGTTGAACTCCTGGACAACCTCTCGGTCAAGGGGGCAATTTGCATACTATGCTTTTATTATATAGGATTCCCC
>NW_006298312.1:4384326-4388379 GCF_000327345.1 Myotis davidii
GGCCAGCTTTAGCTTTGAGGCTTGGCTCCAGCTCTTAGGCCTCCGCGGCTAAAAGTAGGTTTCTGGCCTTTGCTTACAATGTTGCGAATCTACTGGCTGAAGTCTGGCAGTATTTGTTACTATGTTTTAAACTGCCTTCTCAGAGGCCTGCAGCCGCAGGCGGGGAACGTTGGTTTCCTTCGTTGCTGAGGCACCCAAGCCTCATATTAGTTTGAAGCTGCCTGCCCAAGCAGCCAGGCTTGACTGACAGTTAATTTGCATATTTCACTGATTAGCCAATGAAAAGGGTAGCGGTCGTACGCCAATTACCATGGTTCTCTTTTATTAGTGTAGATTGTTACATTTCTTGTATTCCCATAGCTCCCTTAAGCTATCCTTCTGTTTTTTCATTGATTTTTCTTTTTGGTTCTCTGATTGAATTTTTCTACCCTGTCTTCTAATTCATTGATTTAATCCTCGGCTTCCCCTAATCTGCTGTGTATTCCTTCCACTGTGTTCTTTATTATGCTATGTCATTCCTCATTGTTACTATATCTTTTCTCCTGCTGTTGAGTATTTTTGTCATAATCATTCTGAACTTTATATCAGATAAGTTTCTTATCTACATTTCATTTAGCTCTTCTTCTGAAGAATTCTCTTTTTCTTTCTTTTTGGGCTTGTTTTTTTTTTTTTTTTTTCTCTCCCCATTTTTGCTGCCTGTTTGGTTTTGTGTCTATGTATAATGTAGATCTGCAACAACTCCCATTTTCTAGTGTAAGACAATTTCAGACGCTGTTTGTGACTGTCCCTGAGTACACTTTGGAGCTATCAGTAATCCATAGCCTGTGTCTCCCTCTGCTGGGACTGGGTACCTTTGGAAAGAACCAATATGTGTACCAGGGTCTGCTTTACTTACTTTACTTAGCCCAGGAACAGGGATTAGATCAGGCAAAGATTCTAAATCTCCAGAGACCCATCTCTGCCTGAAATCCTATTGACACTCAGACTTGATTAGCCTCAGGCTATAGACCACAGAGTAGGGTGAGAGGTCTTTCCATGGGGTGGGGAAACTGCCCTCCTCATAGTCAAAAACTCCCTGGATAGCAAAGGTATTCTAGAGAAAGATATCCTCCATAGTGTGAGGGAATGACTCAGTGCAGGATACCAGTGTGGTTGCCCTTCAAGCTCTAACCCCAGAGTCCCCAATCCAGGCTTCTGTTCACACAGCTTCAGTTTTCTCTGCCCTCCTTCTGCCAGAGCACAAAATGAGTGTCTGCCCAGGACATTTTGTGCTTTGGCCCTTTAAAAGGGTTCCTGCATTTCCAGCCATCTCTCCCTGGCAGACTGCAACCCTGCTGCTTTTCACAGCCAGATGTTCTGTTGGCACCTTTCTCAGTTCTGGTCCTCTGGATGGGGGAGCCAAGTTTGGGGTTTAGACCCCAGAGTTCTAATTGGGAAACCCCCACAGCTGAGATATCCCTCTGGAATTTCAGCTGTTGTCCGTGGGAGCCTCGACTGCCCTTTTGTGCCTCTGTACTTCCTACCAGTTTCTATATGGTCTCCATTTTCTGTCCTTGGTTATCAGGGATATCTCCAGCTAGTCTTCATTTGATTTTTCAGGGTGTTTGTTGTTGTTTTTTTGGTTTTTTGTTTTTTGTATTTTACTTGTAATTTGAGTTTGGTCCTGGAAAAGTGTCAGTGTAACTTCCACTTACTTGCTGCCATTTTGGAATCTCCAAGAGTCTTTTCTTTAAATATTATTTTTCAATTTCAGTTTACATTAATATTATTTTGTATTCATTTCAGGAATACAGCATAGTGGTTAGATAAACATATGCTTTACAAAGTATCTCCCAAATATTTCCAGAATCCATCTGGCTTCCCACTTCATTAGGGCAATATTACTGACTATATTCCCTCAGCTGCACTTTACATCTCTGTGACTATTTTATAACCATCAATTTGTATTTTTTAATCCTTTCACCTTTTTCACCCAGCTTCCCAATACCTCTCCCACAGGCAAACATTAGTTCATTCTGTGTGTCTATGAGTCTGTTTCAATGTTATTTGTTGTTGTTGTTCTTTAGAATCCTCATAAAAGTGAAATAACATGATATTTTTCTTTCACTGACTGTCATATTTCACTCAGCATAATGCTGTTCAGGTCCATCCATGCTGTCACAAAGGGTAAGATTTCATTCTTTTGTTTCATTTTTTTTATTGAATTTATTGGGTTATTTTTTATGGCTGAGAAATATTCCACAGCATTTTTATTTTATTTTTTCCTCACTTACAATATGTTTATTGGAGAGAGAGAGAGAGAGAGAGAGAGAGAGAGAGAGAGAGAGAGAGAGAAATGTGAGAGAGAAACATCAATTGTTTGGCTCCCATTAACTCCCTGACCAGGAATCTGTCCTGAAACCCAGGTATGTACTCTGACCAAGAATCAAACCCTCAACCTTTTGGTTTATGGGATCATGCTCCATCCAACTGAACCACGTGACCAGGGTTTCCATAGCTTTTTTTTATCCATTGCTTATTTTGGGGCACTTGGGTTGCTTCCATATCTTGGCTATTGCAAATAACACTGCAATGAACATAGCAGTGAATATATTCTTTCAAATTACTGTTTTGAATTTCTTCTGATATATACCCAGAAGTGGAATTTCTAGGTCATAAGGCAGTTCATATATATATTATATATGATATATATGATATATATAATATATATATATATTAAAAGCATAATATGCTAATTAGACCATATGTCCTTCCGGATGACCTTTTAGACGAAGCTAGGGCTGCGAGGGAAGCCTGGGTCCTGGGTGCCAGCGGGAAGCCAGTGCCGGCAACAGGGGGAAGGAAGGCCTACTCTTGCATGAATTTCATGTATTGGGCCTCTAGTAGATATATATATATGAAAACATGGTATGTATGAGTTTTTGTTTGTTAGTTTTTCTAACTTGTTCATTTGTTGCTTTTGATTTTATATCCCGCATATGAGTAAAATCATGTAATTCTTGACTTTTTCTGTCTGGCTTATTTTACTTAGCACTATATTCTCAAGAGTCATCCCTGTTTTGCAAATGGCAGTATTTCATTTTTTCTTATAGCTGAGTATTATTCCATTCTATTTATGTACTGAATCTTCTTTATCCAATCATCTATCATTATCCACTTCTGTTGTTTCATGTCTTGGCCACCATGCATAATGCTGCAATGAACATATGGTACATATATCCTTGCTAATAAATGTTTCAAATTTTGGGGGTAAATATATCAAAGAGGAATTCCTGGGTCATATGGTAACTCTATTCTTAATTTTTTGAGGAGCCTCCATACTGTCTTCCATAGCAGCTACTCCAGTCTGCATTCCCATCCACAGTGCATTAAGGTTCTTTTTTCTCCACATCCTCATCAACACTTGTTGTTTGTGAATTTATTAATAACTAGAGGCCTGGTGCACAAAAATTTGTGCACTCGGGGGGCAGGGGGATCCCTCAGCCTGGCCTGTGCCCTCTTGCAGTCGAGGAGCCTTCAGGGGATGTCCAACTGATGGCTTAGGCCCACTCCGCCATGAGTGGGCCTAAGCTCTCAGTTAGATATCCTTATTGCTGCCATGGAGATGGGAGAGGATCCCACCACCATTGCTGTGCTCACCAGCTGTGAGCCTGGCCATCCTCATCAACACTTGTTGTTTGTGAATTTATTAATAACTAGAGGCCTGGTGCACAAAAATTTGTGCACTCGGGGGGCAGGGGGATCCCTCAGCCTGGCCTGTGCCCTCTTGCAGTCCAGGAGCCTTCGGGGGATGTCCAACTGATGGCTTAGGCCCATTCCGCCATGAGTGGGCCTAAGCTGTCAGTTAGATATCCTTATTGCTGTGCTCACCAGCTGTGAGCCTGGCTTCTGGCTGAGTGGCACTCCCTCTGTGGGGGCACACTGACCACCAGGAGGCAGCTCCTGCATTGAGTATTTGAACCCTGGTGGTCAGTGCAAGTAATAGCTATTGGCTGTTCTGCTGTTTGGTATATTTGTATATTAGTCTTTTATTATCTAGGATTTATATATGTA
>NW_006298312.1:4388667-4394912 GCF_000327345.1 Myotis davidii
CCACTGAGAGATGGAAAAGGCACAAGAACCCTGAGATCACTTGGAAAGTCTTCCTTGGGAAGGCAATTTCATGAATGAGGCCTTCCAAGCAAATCACACCAAACTTCCCCAGATGCTCCTCAATCACTGTGTTGTCTGTCAAAGGGATGATCTTGACCTTGGCTTGCCCACGTTTGAAGATGAGCTCCTAGACAGACTTCAGATTTGGAAGTCCATTGGAGATCACATAAGATTCCATTGCACACAGTGTTTTTATGGTCTGGAGGGCCACTTTAACAAAGACACCACTGAAAATCTTCTTCAGGTGAAGCCTTACGATGGTCCTTTGTATCATTAAGCTCACTCCATTGATACTTTGGAAACCATAAGGTTTCACTTCTAATTGTCTGAGGTGCACTTTGTCATGTTGTTGCCGCCGGGCATCATGTAGGAACCATTCCAGTCACTTAAATCTGATATCTTTTTCTTTCCTCTGCTCCTTCTTTTCCAAAAGTGCCCGCTTAGCCTGGGTGGCTTTGAGGGCATGATAAGCCTTCCTCTTTTTTTGGAGATTTTTCTGGAGCCAAAGGGATCTTTTTTTTTGCTCTTCCTCAGCCATCTTTCTAATGCACATCATCATACAATTTTTTTTAAAATATGATTCTTATTTCCAATTTTCTCTTTTCCTACTTCTGAATCATTATTTGTCCTGTTTCCCCATCCCTTCTCATTTACCATACACAAAGTTAAGCTCAGTATCACCTGCAACTATAATAATATGTGTGATTTTACATCTTCCCAGTTAATGATGAAAGATAAAACAATATTGCACCTGGCAGCCTAAAATAAAGGCTACCATCAATAGTCATATTAGAAGCTAGCTTGCACTAAATAAACTGTTTTACAATGTAAAATGTATATTCTAAATTTACTGATGGACATTTAGTGAAGGAAATAATTAGAAGTAATAAGTTATGCCTACCTAATTACAGTTTTCCAGAACTGTCACTTTCAAGTGATAATGGATTGATCTGAGGGGTCTCATAGTTTTTCACAGTCATTAGGTGCCAGCTATTACTTTCTGTATCACTGTCTGTCTCTCAGATTCTAAACAAATTCTTATTTATGTCTCTTATCAAGTCAAAGTTTACTTTTCTGCGATGAAAATAGTGCACTCATACAACTGTATAGTGAACACTGGAAACACTCTCAAATATTGTCTTATACATTTTTAAGTGTTCTCAGTAATGAACCATTGTAAAGCAAAGTAAATATGCTATGTACATATTCATTAGTTACTATTCTAATAGTAATTCGAACCATTGTCCTTTGCCAGATGAGCAGACGAAGAGAGAGGACAATATGAAAACATAGCACTGTTCTATTTACACATCATGGCAAATAATAATCACTCATTTTATACAAGAAACAGTAAATTTGAGTTTCATTTATTGATATTGATAATTGTGTGATGCATTTGGATTAAAAAGGTCAGACAAAAACTAGATGTGTTAAGTGAATTATTTAAAAACTAATACTTTAAGGAGACTGTTAAAGAATATATTGCAATTAAGCATCTATATTGATGAAATTTTTTTCAGTGGTTGGTTTTATTGAGTTTGTTGTCATTGTATAGAAGTATCATATACCTTTCAAATAAAGGCTTTGCTTTTCTTTGTAGTTATCTGTACATGAAATCTGTTATCTTATTCAAATCATAGTACTTCTATTTTTGAAATATATAAAGCATATCCTCATTTTTCCTAAGTAAAATGTCAATTCTAAACATTAGATTTTATTTCATTTATACAGGTAGAGCATTTATTACCTTTATCAGAGTAAATAAGTTTTCACACATAAGGCAAAACTATTTCTATCAGCAGTGCATGGGGTATTTATATTTTAAAGCAAAGAAACGAGCACTCAGCCCATATCACCACAAATCTGTTCAGGTGGAACAGGATAGGATGACATGATATGACAACTTATAAACAGACGATGAAAGGGAACTTTGAAGAAAGGAACAGCTGTATTCTATTATATTCCGCAATTAAAGCTATTAAGGCAAAAGGAAATTATCTTCACTTCCACCTTCTTGATTCTGAGCTATCTCTCTGCACTGTTCTAACAAAGCCTGATGTATTTATATTTCATTGTGATAAACATAATTGATGTCATAAGCATTTTTAAATGATCACTGTATAATATATGCTTTTAAGAAACACTGTATTTATGATTATAAATGTTCAAATACTTATTCTGAATGATACTGAAGTTCATGAAAGTATACTTTAAATACTGTCAATGGCAAAATAAGTCATTTTGAAGATGAACTTTCTAATTAGTTATGTAGTAGTTGAAGTTTCTAGTCTCTTCCCAGAAATTAGTTATACTAGAAAAAAATGATAATTCAAATAGTGTACATCATTCAGAATATACAGATTTTTCCTAAAACGAAGTCTGTGAACACCTGACCACCCACGATCATGACCAGCTCAGGAGGAGGGGTCGAGCTCGGCCCTGAGCCTGAGAGAACAACACGCAAGCAGGGCCTGAGCCTGAGAGATCAACACAGAGGGGCACCTGCTCCGAACCTCTGCGGTGCAGCTGGGGACAGGCCCCCAGTAGACACACACACATGGGGCACCTGATCCGATCCTCTGAGGTGCGGCTGGGGGCAGGCCCCCAGCACACACACACACACACACACACACACACACACACAGCACCTGCTCTGAGCCTCCACGGCGCGGCTGGGGGCAGACCCCCAGCGGACACACACATGGGGCACACACAAGGGGAGCAGGCCTAAGCTGTCAGAAGGACATCCCCTGAGGACTCCCAGACTATGAAAGGGGCAGGCTGGGCTGAGGGACCCCCACCCCCAGTGTACAAATTTCGTGCACCAGGCCTCTAGTCTATATATATAAAAGCTTAAGCAACTGTTATGATGGAATGACCAGAACGACTGGTTGCTATGATGCACACTGACCACAAGGGGGCAGACAGTCAACACAGGAGCTGGCCCCGGCCTGCAGGCTGTAATTTCCAGATGTGGCCTGCCGGCCAACCTTCTGTGTCCCTCCCCCTGGCTGGGAGGCCCCCATTGCCCCATCTGGGATGGGGATCTGGGGGTGGGTGACTGTGACCAACCTCCTACTGCGCCTAGGCAGGGAGCTGTGACCTCTTGCTGGCTACCTGGAGGTAAGAGTGATGGGGACAGAGGTGTGGTGAGAATGTGGGGTGATCAGGGTTTGCTGGCCAACCTCCTAGTCCCTTTCCCTGGCCGGCAGGCCCCCATCACCTGTTCGAGGCCTGTCCCCAACTAGGATAGGGAACTAGGGGTGGGTGGTAGTGGATGTGGCCCCTTTTCCAGGGGGGCTGAGTGCCGGCTCCCTCCTCGGGGCTGACAGCCAACCTCCTGGGTCCTTCCCCACAGCTGGCAGGCCCCAATTGGCCCATCACCCACCTGCTATGATGGTGGTTGACCTTCCCCCTGGCCAGCAGGCCCTGATTATCTGGAAGCCCTTGATCACCCAATTGGGGCTGGGCCCCATCTGAGATGGGGAACTGGGGGTGGGTGACTGTGACCAACCTCCTGCTGTGCCTAGGCAGGGAGCTGTGACCTCTCGCTGGCTACCTGGAGGTAAGAGTCATGGGGACAGAGGTGTGGTGAGAATGTGGGGTGTCTGCTGAGCTTGCTCTCACTCCCCATGCTAACCTCTCCCTGGACGCCAGGGTTCATGCCCTGTGTTCATGTGCCAGGAGCCCATGAGAAGCCTGCACGGTACCTGTGTGGCCTCTTCCAGGTGAGCCAGACTGCAACTGCTGGGACCGCAAGGGCCAGTTGGGCTCCCCGTGGGTTCCAGTCCAGTCTGGCTCCTGCCCTGGTGGTCTCTGCCCTGATCAGGCTTGGCCTCTGCCCTGATCCTGGGCTCCAGCTGAGGGCCCCGCCCAGGCACCGAATATGCTCATGGCCATGGCCTCAGAGGAGGTGCCATGCTGGGTCCCTTGCTCTCCACCCACAGCCCCTCTCCAGCCACCCATGCCTGTGCTCATCGTTCCTTGGAGTAGAACTACAGCTGCTTTTCCTGCTGCTTCTTCTGGATAAATGCCATGGAGGGTGGTGGGCATGGGCCGAGGATGCAGGGACATTGCTGCCACCTGCTGCACAAGAGCCGGTCTGCGAGGCCAGTCAGGAGAGAGCGCGCTGCCCAGATGGCTTCTGCATTGCACTACTAGGGGGCCCAGAGGCCCACATAGTGCCCTGGCCCATGACATCCAGGCATGCTCACCGCATCTCTGCATGGGGATTGGGGCTCCGTGACTCTGGTGGAGGGGGGTGTGTGGGGGCCCGACGGCCCAGGTGCTTCCCAGGGCCCAGAGCTCAACTGGGACCTGTCCTTCCATGCCAGATGCTCATACTTTGATTGCCAGCCAGGCCTAGGGACCCCGGCCATGCATGAATTTTGTGCACCGGGTCTCTAGTATTTTTATAAAAATGATATTGTAAAAAACAGGGTAAATGTCAGAGACATAAGCCACTCTCAGTTCCCTGAGTACGCATATCTCTACATTACTCTTCTGTGTCCTGTTCACATATAAATATTATAGGAGAGTTCAAGATATGAGCCTTCATAATTAAACACTAAAGGCCCAGTGCACAAAATTTGTGTACTCAGGGGGTTTCCTCAGCCTGGCCTGTGCCCTCTCACAGTCTGGGACCCTTCAGGGGATGTCCACCTGCTGGCTTAGGCCCGCTCCCCAGGGGATTGGACCTAAACTGCAGCCAAGACATCCCTCTGGCAGCCTGGCAGCCCTCGGGGGATGTCCACTTGCCAGCGGGGAGCAGGCCTAAAGTACAGTCAGACATCCTTAGTGCTGCTGAGGAGGCAGGAGGGGCTCCCACCACCACCGCTGTACTGGCAGCCATCAGCCTGGCTTGTGGCTGAGCAGAGCTCCTCCCATGTGAGAGTGCCCTGACGACCAGAGGGCAGCTCCTGCATTGAGTGTCTGCCCCCTGGTGGTCAGTGTGTGTCATAGTGAGGTCTGAGGGCTGCTTGCAGGCTGGCCACAGCCCCTTCAGAGTGAGGTGGGGTCCCTCTTGGGTTCCTGGCTAGCCTGGGTGAGGGGCTTATGGCTGTTTTCAGGCTGGCCATGCCCACCGGCTGGAAGCAGGTATCTGGGACTTACTTAACTTTTATAATTGAACCTTTGTAACCTTGGTCTGGCTGGAAGCCTTGGTTGCCCCTGGCAATATGCTTCCTCCATTGCCGGGTTAACCCAAGCCTCCTGCTCTCTCCAGCTCCGTGGCCCCTGCTATCTTTGTGACGGAGTGAGTGAGTGAGGGAGTGATCGAGTGAGGGAATGACAGTTAATTCACATAGTGCTCTTTTCTTAGATAGGATTTTCCACTATTTAAAAGGAAATACAGATTGAGATGAGGAAAAAAGTAATATACCAGTCCCAAATTCTAGACAGACTTGGGTGCCAATTCTGGCTCTGTCACTTATTTGCCAAGTGACCTGATTCAGAATAAAAAGACTGTAAATGGTAGCTTTGAGGCTACTTCGTTCACAACTATCCCAAGTGCTAAGAATAGTGCCTGACACACATTGGACTCATGATACTGCCTGCTGGGTGGGAAAATGAATGAATGATTAGCCCTAGGAAGACATTTAGAATGACATTTGTAAAGTACTATGTATTATAGTCCTCTCCAACTTTGATTCTTCATATCACCTATATTTTCCACAATAGAAGCTAGAACAATATATGTACTGAAGTTTTTCATTGGAGTATTTGGGTTCAATTATTATATAATAGAGGCCCAGTGCACGAAATTCTTGGTAGGGTCCTTAGTGACTGCCGACTGCCAGCCTGGTACTCCCTTCCTTTCCCCAGCTGACCTACCCCCTAGGTGAACTCCTGGAAGAACTCCGGTCATGGAGACAATTTGCATACTATGCTTTTATTATATAGGATAGCAGAGTAGGGGACTACCCATTTTAAAAGGGACAATCTAACAATAGACATCTTTCTCTAAAATGCAAACTTAATAGTTTCCTCAAACATCGAAAGAACTTAAGAGACAGAGGTGACATCTCTTTCCAAACTTATGTTTTATATTGATAAAGTCTAGTTTAAAATAAAAACTAGACAATTGTTCAAAAAGTAGAGTGAACAATTTACAAATAAGTAAAATAACAGCTTTTATTTGTACCCTCATTGCTAGTCTTGCTGATATTTTTCAGGATAAGTTATAA
>NW_006298312.1:4397176-4398037 GCF_000327345.1 Myotis davidii
CATATTTAAAGTGTACAATGTGATGATATATCATGTATACATTGTGAGATGATTACCTCAATCAAGGCAATTAACATATTCATCACATCACAAGTCTATCATTTTTGTGTTGTGGCAAGAATATGCAAGATCTACTCTCTTAGCAGACTTCAAGTATACAATAAGGTATTATTAACTATAATCACCATGCTGTACATAGATTCCTAGAACCACCTTATCTACTAAAAGAGAAACATGCAAATTGACCATACCTCTGCTACACCCACAAGCCATGCCCACCAGCCAATCAGGAGCTAGTATGCAAATAAACCCAACCAAGATGGCAGCGGTCACAGAGCTGGAGCGAGCAGGAGGCTTATGTTGCCCCGGCGATAGAGGAAGCCAATCTTCCCACCTGCCCTGGATGACTGGGCTACTCTCAAGGCTACAAGAACAGGAGGCTTATGTTGCCCCGGCGATAGAGGAAGCCAATCTTCCCACCTGCCCTGGATGACTGGGCTACTCTCAAGGCTACAAAGTTTCAATTATAGAAGATAAATAAATCCCAGATACCTGCTTCCAGCCGTTGTGGCCTCCGCTCAAGGAGGGTCTGGGAGCCTGGGTTGCCTGGGGCCATGGCCAGCCAGCAAACAGTCATCAGCCCCTCACCCAGGCTGGCTAGGTACCCCAGCAGGGATCCCAACCCTGATCCGGGACATCCTACAGAGCAAACCAGCTGGCCCCCATTCGTGTACCAGGCCTCTATCCAATATAATAAAAGGGTAATCTGCAAAGTTGACCCTAACAGCAGAATGACTGGTCACTATGACACACACTGACCACCAGGGGGCAGACACTCAATGCAGGAGCTGCCCCCTGGTG
>NW_006298312.1:4398642-4401486 GCF_000327345.1 Myotis davidii
GAACAGACCCTCCCACATGCACAGATTTAGTGCACCAGGCCTCTAGTTCATATTATAAATGAAAGTTTGTACCTTTTGACAGACAGCTCTCCATTTCCCACACTCCCCAGCTCTTTGAACCACTATTCTACTATTTCTATGAGTTCAATGTTTTTATGGTTTGTTTGTTTGTTTTAAGATTCCACATATAAGTGAGATCATACAAAATCTGCCTTTCTCTCTCTGGCTTATTTCACTTAGCATAATGTTCTCCAGTTTTACCCACATTGTCGCAAAAGGCAGAATAGAGATAATGTGATATATTTTCATGTACCTATTATTCTATTATTTAGACATAGAAAAAAGAAATCCTGACATTTGTAACAAATGCATTTTAATACCTCGTAGTAAAAGAGTTGTTTCAAGTAATTACAACTTACAATATTCTCTCACTTTTGTGCTTAGTCACTGATTCATTAAAAATATGTTTGAAACATATTCTTTTGGAAAATACATGCTAAGGATTTTTCCAAATTTCTAGAATGACAATAGTGAAAATAACATTGAAAATTTATTCCTTCTTTAGCTTATCTTCAAATAGAGGAGACAAATAATAAAGGAGTAAACAAAGAAATATAAAATGTAATGTGAGGAAGTGATTAGAGACATGAAAAAAAAGAAAAAAGAGTTTAAGAAGATAAAAAGATATCAGTCAGGGTTCTCCAGAGAAATATAATGAATAGGATATATATGTATGTATGCATGTTAGCCAAAAACATACACATACATATGTGTGTATATATGTCTGTCTGTATCTATCTGAGAGAGATATATATTTTAAGGAATTAGTTCATATGATTGTGGGACTAACGTGTAAAATCTGCAAGGAAGGCTATCAAGCTGGGGATTTTGGCAGGAGGTGAAAATGCCAACTTGACTCTGAAGGTGAGAGGAAGAATTCTTTCCTCTTTGGAGACTTTTTTTTTTCTCTTAGAGCTTTCAGGTGATAGATGAAACTCACACACATTACAGAGGGTAATGTATGTTACTCAAAGTCTACAGATTTAAATGTTAATCATATCTTAAAATACTTCCACAAAACATCTAAACCCATTTTTGACTAAGCAACTGAACGTATAGCTTAGTGAGGTTGACACATAAAATTAACAATCACAACAAGAGACAAGGGATATTCCTTTTAAAGGACAGGGCATTTAAAAGAAGACATGAAAGAATTGAAGAAAGTGAGCCTTCAGAATACCTGGAAGAAGCTTCCCAGCAAAGGAAAAAGTCTGTATAGAGGCCCTGAGGCAGGAGTAGCAGGCAGTGTCAAAGAACAACCCAGAGGATTTCTACTACAGCTTGAGTGCAGTGAGCCAGGGAGAGAGAATATAAGATCAAGGAGCAGTAAGGGACTGTTTGGTCTTTTAAGAACTTTGCTGTTTCTTTTAAGCACAAGGGGAAACCATGTAGAGTTTAGAACAATCAACTGCATGATGTGACTCAAGAATAAAGAAGTTCATTTTGGCTGTTATGTGAGGAATAGACTACTAGGAGGCAAAAGGGTAAGCTGGAAACTTATTGAATATCATAATTGTGGATTGGGATGCCATGGTGACAGTGTGGTTGATGAGAAATGGTGAAAGTAGCAACAGATTTGCTGATATTTTAGGTAAGGGTTGTAAAAGAATCCTACATAATAAAAGCCTAATATGCTAAGTATCAGTCATCTGGTCATCCGTTCAACCAATCAAAGTGTAATATTCTAATGATATGCTAAGACAGCTCAACCACTAGTTATGATGTGCAGTGACCACCAGGGGTCATATGCTATGACCAGTAGGTTAGCTTGCTGCTGGGGTCCGGCCCGATCAGGACTGAACAAGACAGGCTGGACACACCCTGGAGCCCTACTGCAGTCCCTTCCCAGCTGGCCAACCTCCATATCCCTCCGTGGCCCTGATTGTACACCAGTGGTGTCCCTTGGCCTGGCCTGTGCCCTCTCTCAATCCGGGACCTCTCAGGGGATATTGGAGAGCTGGTTTCAGCCCGATCCCACAGGCCAGGCCGAGGGACCCCACTGGTGCACAAATTCATACACTGGGCCTCTAGTTAGATAAATAATAATAAAAAAAAAATGTTTCTAAAAATTTATCCTTAGCAATGAAATAAATGGTTTTGCCACTTACTGAGATGAGGGACACTGAAAAGGAGTCTATGGAGTCAAGATTTCAGCTTGGAACATAGTAACTTTAAGATGCCTAGGAGATATCCACATTGAGAAATCAAGTAGGTAGTTGGATATAAAAAGTCTTGGGAAGAGCAGAGGTGAATTTGGCAGTCATGGAAAATATAGAGGTAAAAAGACATTTGTAATGGATGGAATCATCTAAGAACTGAAATTATTTTCCCCTAAAATGTGATCATATTTAAACTGGAACTTAAAGAATGAACAGTGTTTTTTGTCAGGTGAGGATGGAAAAATAGGGGAGGGAGAATGGGCAGAATGTTAGACACATTCTTATATTAATTTGTATAACTGTTAAACAATCATGGATTTGGAAATTATCCCTATTTTGCAGGTAAGTAAAAGCAGTTTGCTTAATGTCCACAATATTTTGTCTGAAATATAAATGCAGACTCCAAAGATAATTTTGGAAGCACTTCCATTGTACAATGTTACACTGCTGACCTCAAGAACTTTATAGTATGGCTGTTAACTATATGAAACATTCTATATGAATTATGAAATATTAATAGGCATATATTTCATGAAACACTCTACTTTCATAAAAACATGAAACCATAGATAATTGAGCAATCAATATCCATAGCTTTTCTACATTTTTTATATAAAAGTGAGAA
>NW_006298312.1:4401743-4407658 GCF_000327345.1 Myotis davidii
GAAATAAGGAATGAAGAGTAATTCAAAATACTATTAAATAAAGGCAGATTAAGGGCACTACTAAAGAGAAAATTATGTAGATGATTATTTCATTGCCTTTATCTATTTCCAAATGTTGACCCCAAACACATATGTAGGAGTATTTTCCCCTTTTTAAAAATATGAGGTGAAATAACATAACATAAAATTAACCACTTTTAAATGTTTAAAAGTTTTTTCAATACAGATAACATACAATATTATATTAGTTGTAGCTGTACACCCAGGGATTAGACATTATATAACTTCTAAGTGATCATCCTGATAAATCCCATACACATCTGACACCATACATATTTTTTAGAATATTACTGGCTATATTTCCAATGCAGTACTTTACATCCCACATGATTATTCTGTAACTACCAATTTGCACTTCTAATCCTTTCACCACCTTTTTCGCCTAACCCAACAAACCCCTCTCATCTGGCAACTGTCAAAGTGTTCTCTCTCACTATATCTATCTATCTATCTATCTATCTATCTATCTATCTACCTATCTATCTATATAGTAGAGGCCCGATGCAAGAAGATTCATGCAAGAATGGGCCTTCCTTCCCCTGGCTGCTGGCACTGCCTTCACTCTGGCCCAGAACCACCTTTCTGCCTTTGTTCTAGCCCAGAGCTGCCTTTCCACCTTCTCCGTTGCCCAGAGGCCCGGTGCAGCTGGGGCAGTGCAGAATGCCTGCATCCCACCCTGCCCCCACCACTCAGGACCTGCATATGCAAATTAACCACCACCTTTGTTGGGTTAATTTGCATACCAACTCCTGATTGGCTGGTGGGTGTCACAATGGTATGGTCAATTTGTGTCTTTCTCTTTTATTAGTGTGTGTGTGTGTGTGTGTGTGTGTGTATCTTTCTGTAATGCTGGTTTAATTATTTTGATTTTTAGATTCAATTGTTCATACATATACATTTATTGCCATTTTATTGTTCATGTTTTTTATCTTTTTTTTCCTTTTTCTCCTTAAAGAATACCCTTTAAGTTTTTTTTTATAATAACTGGTTTGGTGGTTATGAACTCCTTTAACCTTTACTTACCTGGGAAAGTCTTTATCTTTCCTTTGAATTAAATGATAGCTTTGCTGGGTAGATTAATCTTGGGTATAGGTCCTTGCTTTTCATCACTTTGAATATTTCTTGCCACTTCCTTCTGGCCTGAAATGTTTCTGCTGACAGTCTTATGAGTGTGAGTGCTCCCTTGTAGGTAACTAACAGCTTTTCTCTTGTTGCTTTTATGATTCCCTTTGTCTTTAAATGTTTGCTTTTTAATTTTGATGTGTCTTGGTGTTGGCATTTTTGTGTTCATCTTTTCTGAGACTCTGCATTTCCTAGACTTGTATGTGTAGGTCTATTTTCTTTACTAGGTTAGGGAAGTTTTCTGTTGTTATTTTTTTTCATATTAACCTATGTTCTTTTTGTCTTTCTTGCCATATTCACATTTCTCTTTTCCCGTTTCAAGCACATAGATCATTTTACTGAGATCCATTACCATACAAAAGGATGTGGTGAAATAGAAAGCAAAAAAATATGTGTTTGGCTGGGGTGTCACAAAAGCTTCATTCTCTTGAAGTATTTAGAGGGTTTAAGGCATAACAATTACTTAGGAAAGACATCATCATGAAAACACAGGGAAGGTGTAGAGAAAGGAAACTGCATATTTCTCAGTTGTATATTGTTCTCTGGCCCATTCATTACAGTGCTGAAAAAAAAAAACAACCTACAGGTCTGAGAGAGGGAGGGTAGATAGAAGCAAAGGGACACAATGGTCCTTGTCCTCTCTCCTAGG
Organism: Myotis davidii; assembly: GCF_000327345.1. Classification (NCBI taxonomy): domain Eukaryota; kingdom Metazoa; phylum Chordata; class Mammalia; order Chiroptera; family Vespertilionidae; genus Myotis; species Myotis davidii. The sequence continues at coordinate 4,403,575 of NW_006298312.1, forward strand.
TTATTGCTGGGCAGGAGGTAGGATACCAGCGTTTAAACGGGTGCATAATGTGTATTGGCTTACGGTCTTTAGGCAGCCTTGAAGACACTAACATGTTCTCACATGCTTTTGAAGTTGCAGAAATGCTGTTCTGTCTCTTGCTATTACATAGAAGTAACCTAGAGAGTTTCAGTGCTGTAAGAATCAGGGGAGAGGACATCAGCATCATGAATTTGATTGAGATCAAAACCATTTCTTTACTTTGGCATTATAAAGGACCTCAAAATATATAAACACTGTAAGTGAAAGGCAGACATCCTAGAGTATATTTATTTTTCAAAAAATAATAAGAATCTATTAGTGTTAAGTGCAGTACTAATAGTTGAGGACATAGCAGATAAAATTAAGTTTTTGTTTTTATGAAGCTCCCAGTCATGTGTGTGTGTGTGTGTGTGTGTGTGTGTGTGTGTGTTTGTGTCTGTAAAGCAGTTAATAAATAAATAAAGTGTAAGTACATAGTATGTCAGATTGTGGTAAGTACTACTGAGAAATGAAAAGCATGTAAGGAGATAGCAATAGAGATTAACTCTCCCTGGAATTTCAGACTCATCAGTCCAACCCCTACTTAATATCACCACATAGTGCTTAATTGATATTTCAAATTATTTATAGTTAAACAGAATTTGAGATTCCCTTCCTACCCCGGGATTTTCTGTCTCAGTAAGTGGCCCTGTCATCAATCCAAAAATCAAAATATTATCCATGACTTCTCTCTTGTCAATCCATCAACAAGTTTCACTGAATCTACTGTTAAGTATACACAAAATATGTCAACTTCTTTCCATCTCTACCACCCTAGACAATACCATCATCATCTCATTCAACCCAGTTGTCTATTCTTTCTTCTTTGACCTAAATTCTAGTCTTCCCATAGCAACTCCAGTGATCTTTAAATAATATCAACCACCTTTTTTACTCAGTCCACCAACCCCACTCCTCATGGAAACCATCAGTTTGTTCTAGGTATCTATGAGACTGTTTCTGTTTTTTTGTTTGTTTGTTTGTTTGTTTATATTGTGTGGAAAGGTAAAGGGATTGAGAAGTATAGAATATTGGCTACAAAACAGTCATGGGGATGTAAAGTACAGCATAGGAAATTTAGTTAATATTCTAATGACTATGTATGGGGCCAGTTGAATACTGAAAATATCAGGTGGGACACTTTCCTTTCTTCCTACTTCTCTTCCTCTCTATTTTTATGGAAAATATATTCATCCTCCCTAGACTAAGGTCTGTGCTCTTAACTCAACCCTTTCTGACTCCGTAGCAATTTGCTCTTTCAATCACTGCAGCCCTAATTCCCTCCTCTCCTCCTTTCTCTCTCCCTCTAAGGATCTCAAAAAAATCAAATTAAATCCAAATATCAACAATGAATAAAACCCAAATTGTCCCAACCCCAAATATCATCTTGTTTCCTTCCAAATGTCTCTGTCTCTCACTCCCCCATCTGCTCTCTATTCTAGTATTTTTTTTTGACCACCTATCACTCACTTCTCAATACATCATTTTTTTTCTATTTACATCACACCAGAAATATATTTTTGCTAGGATTACCAAAAAATCTCTCCATTATTCTATTCCATGGAAATTTATTTGTATATCTTCCTTGATCCAATAGCAAGATTTGACATTTATTCTATCCTTTCTCTCTGGTTGTTATATCTTCTCTGCCTGAAATTCTCCATCTTTTTTGTGGGATTCTTTCTACTGGTTAGAATTTAGGTACTTACCTCTTCCCATCCTTTACATTTTTGTCTTATATGTTTATATAATCTCAAGATTCCATTTCTAAGATATTCTTATTCCTTATAAATTTATTGCTTATCACAGACTTATATGTGCAATTTTTTTTTTCTGGGAAATCTAGCATTGCTGAAAGCATCTTGGCTTCTTTCATTCCTTCAGCCTAATATCCAATCACTTTTTGCAGTTAACCTCCTGTAAATCTCTTTCATATGTTATCTTTTCCACCCCTTGTGAACCACTTGTCATCCTCCTAATTTCCTTCTGCTTCTAGTCTCTCCTCCTGACCTTTAACTATGCACATGATAGTCTATTAAAATTTTCAATATCAGCTTTTGCTTCCATGCTTGCGATTTGTCAAAATTTCTTGATAAATTTTATATTTATATTGTTTCTTATGTCTGAAGTTTTGTATGACACTATTCTGTGCCAATAATTTACTTGTACTCATTTCTTTGAGTTAATGATTAAAATATGGGAAAATTCTAATGCACTAAACTTAATAATGTTTCTATAAGTTTTCCCCATATTTTGAAATAAAATAAATGCACTTAATTAGTATTGTGCAGTCATTATAATTTGAAGATAAAAAAACTTTAAGGCATGGATCATACACCAAAAAGATCCCATATATGTTGTTCAGAAGATAAATATATTGTTGTCAAAAGTGAAGTACAATAGCATGAAAAAAAATAATATTATATATTTTATTTCTAAGAATAATAAGTAGTACTAGTAAGTATCATTTTGAGATTCAGAACACTACAAAATAACAGGAAAAATAAAATATCCTTTAGAATTTGCCCACACATATTTATTTTGAATTTTCTAATATTTGAGAAGATTCTCACTGATCCTTGCCAAATGTCATCATAGGACATTTCAAAAATATATGAGTTTTCATTATCATATAACCAGGGATTTTTCTGAATAAATATTTTTTTGAAAAATACTTGTTAGACAATCTGTACAAAAATGTTGAAAGGCCTAACTACTCTTACATAAAGGATGCGTGTTCCATCTAAGCCACCAATGTAAATCAAAATTGTCATAACTCAGGTTACCTCAGTTTTATTTATAAAGGAATAAATCTCTCCACATAAACACAGATCATTAGCCTGGAAAGGCTCATAACACCATTCCAAATTAACAAATCTGAAAGAACTACACACATAAGGTCTAGAATCTGTGTATTTATTTTTCTACTGGAAATAAATTACTGGGAAAACTCTAATATTATCTACATATTTGATAATTCCACCAAGGATGCAAAGTCCTTTGCAGTAAAAATTGAAATTATTTATATAACACTTTGAAGTTTATAGACCTGGTTCACATGTATTATACCACTTGATGCTCCCTTCAGCCCTGGTGATAACATACACAGGCCTTACTTTGCAACTTCATAATAAACAGTCAGAAGATGAAATGAGACAATGACTTGCCCAAAATTATGTAGCTGTAGAGTGAAAGAGTTAAGACTTAAACCAAATCTTACAAGAGCCATCTTATATTCTTTCCACTTTTCATATTTTAGCCTGGTGAAAGTATATATGAAACTGTGTATGACAAACCAGTACAAAAGTGGAATTTTGTGTGCAACTTGAATTCTAGACAGTTTTACTTCCATTGAGATATCAACCTCAACTTTGAAAAGCATTTTAGAAAAAGACAGAGATATTTAGCTTTTGATAAGAAAAATAGGTGATACCCATTTTTCAAAGCAGACTCAAAAGACTCATGAAAGCATTTAAAGCAACGTAACTGGTGAAGATCTTCACATGATTCTTGGAGGGACTGCTGGCATATTGTTTCCTTATGAAAGAATGATTAGGGAATAAAATATGTTCATCAAAGAGAATGGATAGCTGATCAAAGAGGGCCCTGTCAAAAGACATATGGGGAAAAACATACCTAGTTAATAAGATTTTTATAATCAATATTTTAGTAAAATCTTCCTTAGAATATAAATATTTTTCTTTTATCTTGTTTTTCATTATTTTGATTGTCACTAAGTGAACAAAAATTCTTGCCCTGACTGGTTTGGCTCAGTGGATAGAGCGTCAGCCTGCAGACTGAAGGGTCCCAGGTTCGATTCTGGTCAAGGGCATGTACCTTGATTGTAAGCACATCCCCAGTAGGGGGTGTGCAAGAGGCAGCTAATCGATGTTTCTCTCTCATAGATGTTACTAACTCTCTATCCCTCTCTCTTCCTCTCTGTAAAAAAAATTAATAAAATATATTTAAAAAAACTATATGATAAAAACAAGAGTTAGAAAAAATAAATTTGCTCAGTTCAAAG
>NW_006298312.1:4407688-4432395 GCF_000327345.1 Myotis davidii
TTTGTTGCGAGCACATCCCCAAAAGGGGGTGTGTAGGAGGCAGCTTATCGATGTTCCTCTCTCATCGATGCTTTTAACTCTCTATCCCTCTCTCTTCCTCTCTGTAAAAAAAAAATCAATAAAATATATATATTTTTAAAAAATTCTTGATAGACGCTAGCCGTGGTTCTCAAACTTCTGGCCCTTTAAATATAGTTCCTCATGTTGTGACCCAACCATAAAATTATTTTTGTTGCTACTTCATAACTGTAACGTTGCTACTGTTATGAATCGTAATGTAAGTATCTGATACGTAGGATGGTCTTAGGCGACCCCTGTGATAGGGTTGTTTGACCCCCAAAGGGGTCGCCACCCACAGGTTGAGAACCGCTGGACTATAGAGATATCTTATATAATAAAAGCGTAATATGCTAAGTGTCCAGTTGTCCATTCAACCAATCAAAGCATAATATGCTAATGATATGCTAAAGCCGCTCAACTGCTCGCCATGGCATGCACTGATTGTCAGGGGGCAGTCGACCAGTTGACCAGTCGCTATGAGATGCACTGACCACCAGGGGGCAGATGCTCCAACTGGTAGGTTAGCTTGCCACTGGGGTCAGGCCAATCAGGACTGAGTGAGACAGGCCAGACATGCCCTGGAGCCCTCCCATGGTCCCTCCCTGACCCTCTCTGGCTGGTCAACCTCCTGCATTCCTCCCCACCTGGATCATGCACTAGTGGGGTCCCTCGGCCTGGCCTGCATCCTCTTGCAATCTGGAACCCCTCAGGGGATGTCAAAGAGCCAGTTTCAGCCCAATCCCGCAGACCAGGCCAACGGACCCCACTGGTGCCTCTAGTAACAAATAAAGAACTATTTAACACTTGAAATGATAAGCTAGAAACATTCATATATTGGATATAATAAGTGAGCATAGATATAAATTAGATAATCTAATCAAGATATCTAATTCCTCTGCACTGCAGGAATTTTCCTTTCGAAATTTTAGAAAATTTAAACTATACCTCTAGAAAACTAATATTCACTAATTACAACTTCCTGAGGAAAAGGGAATGCTTGGTCTTTAGTTGTTGATTACTGCTTTTCTCTCCAGCTTTCTGTGCTACAATGTAGATTCCCTGCTTGACTGAGCTCATTGAGAGTAAGGGCTGAATGCTCCTACCATGTAATACAGGTACCTGTTACTGACACACAGAAGATACTTCAATAGGTATTTTCAATGAGAATAAATTCAAATGTGTGATGTAAACTTTGACTTTCTGGGAGACATGATATGGAGCCTGAATATGGTAGTTCCATATCCAGCCTATTTATTGATAGCACATATAACATGTACAAATAAGTTATAATGATTGTTGTAAACAATGAGAGTAACATATTTACTGGTAGAAAACAAAATGTCCAAAAACAAAGAAATTATTCTATATAACTCAATAACATTATAGCGTAATATATTTTAGCAAACTGTTTCTAAAAACAATTTAAAATATCTTTAACTATGCAGGGTCATAAACACAATAGTGCCTATTAGTATTAGCTGTTAGAAAATCATCTTTGAATAGCAATAAAGTTGCATCAGATATAGCATGGAAGTAACTTTACAAACAAAGATACATTTGCATCTATTTTATTAATGAAATTTACCATTTTCAATACTGATAATCTGTTTAATAAAAATATGAATTCGAGGATGTTGGAAATATATGAATTACTTCTGAAAACATCACGTTAAGTAATTGAGTTTATGATAAATTCTACATAAAATCCAGCTAACCTAATTTTTCAAATTGCTTGAAATTGCAGATGAAGATACTAGCAATTCTTTTATTAAAGAATAAAGTGGCCATAATACCCAAGGCAATATGCTGATTAAAGCAGGTGCAATGGAAGATAACCCATAAGCTTCATAATTCCTTGGATAATAGATCGGTGATTCACTGTAATGTGCGTATTAAGCAATATGGAAAATTGGGTCAAATTAGACAGTGAGATAGAGTTGTTCATATATGTCATGGCTTGCCATGGAGATAATAAAAGTGACATTTCTTAATCTAAGTCTCTAGAGATAAGATACTTGGCATCAAATTAGTCAGTTACCTAACCTTTTAGAAAATTTATGGGTGTGATCATTAATAGAAAATGGCCTTAAAATGTGCAATTATGATATACAGTATAATTATAGGGGAAAAATTTTCTGTCTAATAGTAAATTGAAACCCTGCCTTGTTGAAGAAATGAGAGTTTAGAAAAAGGCACTATATGGTTATTTGCATAAAATAATGTACCTAACTCATATCATGATGGCTGTTCTGTATGGCCCTAAAGCACTCTAACATTTATGGGAGAACAAGTCCTCAGAGGGCCATTGTAAGATTCAAATAATTGGTAGTATCAATCAGCTTTTCTGAAATGGAAATATTTAATTTTTTTCATCAGGCAAAACACTTATTTTGTTTTGAAAAGATGACAGGAAATTAAAGCTTAACTACATAGAGTGATTCTATATTGGCTATTAATTAAGGTCACACTCAGGGAAACTTGAAAGCAGTTCTGAGCAACTTCTGAGGTTTGGCACTTCCTACTCAAATACAACAGCATAATGACACTTCTTTTCTTTAGTCACTAAATTTAGCTAAAGTTGGTGGGCCTTAAATATAAATCTGATTGATGTAATCAGTTTAAATTTTGGCTACTGCCATGTTAGAAATGTATTCATCTGATTATCTTTTTGATACATATGTTTAGATGACTGGGGAGCCCAGCTCATGTAGGCCTTTCTAAATTCAATAAGAGTCTAATTCCCAAAGAGTGTTGGCCTTATATATACAGAGGATTTGATACTATCATGTTTGGACATCCTGAGGCACCCAGATAGTCTCCCAGACAGGGGTACTGAAAGTATCTTTGCTGAGAACAGAAATCATTTGCATTATGTTAAATGGAAAATGATTCACCTTTTTGGGGCCCTTGAGGCTGCTTGAATCACGTCATCTTACTATGCCTAGTTTCCTGCACCCTCAGGCCAGTAACTTCCTTGCTCTTGACTTATCTTTCTCAGTGGTTCTGACTTGAACCCACATGGGAATCATCTGCAGGGCTTGTTGAAGTATAGATTGCTGGGCCTCATCACAGAATAATAGTTTAAGAATTTGCATTTCTAATGAGCTCCCAGGTGATGCTAATGCAAACTTTGAGAGCCATTGTTCTTCTGTGGCTAAACTGAAGTAGCTTTTGATTCATTCATATAGTCCCCAGTTATTTTTTAATATATTATCCATTAAATTATATAAAATATAGATATCTATATAATAAAGAGCTAATATGCAAATAGTTGTCACACCCTCATGTCCTTGTGTCCTCGTTCCCTCATGCGGGGGTGGGGAGGCCTGAGGCTGTGACCCCCACCTGGCTCCAGGCCGGGGGACCTGAGGCTGCACCCCCACCTGGTGGGGCTTGACGGGGGTGGGGACAGCTGGGTCTGGGTCTTACGCCATTTCGAGGCACACGTGGGTGGGCAGGTCCTTGACTTTGGGTCCTGCAACATTCCCCAGACTCTGACAGGAGAAAGATTTTCATATACATTTTACTAATTTTCTTTAATCTCTGACACTTCTATTATAGAGAAAGGGGCAAATAGAAATTCTTCTAATTAATTCCCTTTTAATGTGCATGAATTTTATGCACCAGGCCACTAGTATTTACAATAAATGTCTAGAACAATGCACTCTGTAAGGAACATTAAATAACAACAGATCTTATGCTCTTCTTCTTTCCAATTGCCCCATGCCTTCCTGCTGCTCTAAATTCCAACACAGTGATTCCTCTCTCCAGATCCTCTAATCCTTGGAGGAAACTCAACTTTAAGATTGTTCTTTTACCCAATTCTTAATTGCTTTCATATAATTTCCATTTGCTTTATGCAGGGGATCTCATTTGTGTGGCATGAAGAATGCAATGTACTTAAACTAATACATACTAATGCTTGAGACTTGGTGTGAATGTTCACGTTTTAAAAAGATGTCTTTGAGATAGCATCAATTTCAAAATCCATGACAATATGAAGTGAAAATTATCATGTAGTTATGATGTATTTTTTCCCTCATATCCTCCTATCTTTGCACCCACCTCATTAGCACTGCAAATGATTCATCTAGATACAGAGCTCTGGGCAAGATGAATTGGTTTCGAGCTACTTGAAATATTTAGTAACTTTGTAGAAACCAAATACAATTTCTGTTTTAAATAGTGTGTCTGCATATTCCTTCAATCAAACATTGAAAAGTTATAAAACTTTTGTGATAACCAATAACTCTACCTAAACATCTGTTCTTATTGGCAATGTTTCAATAAGATATTTCTGTTTTTATAAGGTGAAACTATTATCCATTACATGGCCATAGAGGTCCGTGGTTCAGGTAATTGCATGATAGTTTTCCCATCAGAGGTATAATGAGTCCATCTCTCCTATACAAATTTACTTCCTAGATTTTTAAATGGTAAAATAGCATAATATATTTAATAGAAGTGATTCTAAAATCATTGCTAGCCTGAGGACTAATATGAACAAGACAACATAGCCTACTGCAGCAAGGAAGGGAGGAAAATATGTAAGCAATTAAAAAGGTACTAAGGAATAGAAAGGCAAAGGAGTTGGAAATTGTGTTGAATGATGGTGGCGACAATCTGGAGGAATTCATAATTATGAATCATGGACTTCTGAGCTGTTGTTGCCGAGGCCGCTTTGTTGACTCTTCCTCCTCTATTTCCTTTTTTACTTCTCCTCTTTATTATCTTTAATCTCTTCCTTATCACTCTCTTCATCTTTTTAAATTTTGCTTTTAATTTTGTTGTTCTTTATTTTGACTCTGCCCCCTGAAATCTATGTATTCATCAATTACCTACTTTATTTGCTGATTTGATGGTTTCAGCTAACATAAACAATTGAAAAATAACTGTACATTTAGTCAAAATTTCACTTTATGACAAATTCCTTTATAATCTGATTTACACACAAAGTAGGTTACTGTCTGTCCCTAAAGGTAAAACCCTGGGCAAGACACTGAGGACTCCTCTGGGTCTTACTTTCATCCCTTAGCAAATAGTTGAGTTAAATAATTTCCAGCTCTAAAGCTTATTTTCTACATTTTCTAATTCTATATGATTATTTCTAAGGGAACTTTTTACTACAAATTGCTAGTCCATGTAGAAATAACAACTACTTATTTTTATTTTTAAAAAATATATTTTTATTGATTTCACAAAGGAAGGGAGAAGAAAGAGAGAAACCTCAGTGAGCGAGAATCATTGATTGGCTGTCTCCCATAGACCCCTAAATGGGGACCGAACCTGCAACTGGGCACGTGCCCTGACTGGGAATCCAACTATGACCTCCTGGTTCACAGATCACCACTCAACAACTGAGCCACATCGGCAGGTCAACAACTACTTATTTTATTGGGGAAGTAAACTTAGCGAGAGAATGAGAAGTATTTTCAATGGAGAAATGACATGACATTTATTGTGAGAGTAAAACTGCTGAGTTGTGATGCCTCGCATATTTTCTATCCCACATATATATTTGCAAAATATTTTCCTCAGTTATAATTAAAGTTTTTATCTTGTGCTGACTGCAGTATTCTATAAATGTTGTTTTTATTGTTGTTTTCCCAGCACTAGCATTTCGGGCCTTTTATTTTATTTTATTTTTACAATTGGATACTCCAGTATAAACTGGAAATGTTGTAAACAGAACCAGCCATGCAGGCAGTATGTAAGAGCTTTTTCTGGTAAAAATCTCACACAATGTACTCAGTCCATTTACATTCTCTCACTGAAGCTTATAAAACAAGATAGGAAAGGCAGATGTTCACATTTGCTCAGGCAGAGGTCAGAAACAACTTTCAGAGGGAATTTGAAGCTTAGGCAAAAATCCAAACACATAAAAGCACATCCATTTTAAAACCAGTAAAAATGAACTGTTACTTGGGATAGCAGATTGCAATGTTTTATGAACTATTTTGTAACATTATAGAATTCCCAGCGTCTACTAAAATTCAGCTTCATGAATAGCATTAAAGAAGCTCTGCTGTTTTTCCACATGGTATTTTTACATGAAATGCTATATAGTGAACTTAAAAAGAATTTCTTAAGATGTGAAAGGATTGCTAATGCACACAGTGGTAGGTGAGCACCAGGTCAGCGTGATGCGAGCCAAGGACATTTTTCCATGCTGGGAAAACACCATGCTATTGAAGTTACGATATTTCCATTTTAAAGGAATTTGTAACTAAAATGTGTAAAGTTAGATAAATCTCAGTTTATATTAGAACATATACACTGAGTGGCCAGATTATTGTGACCACCCCATCAGTACTTCGTTGGGCCACCTTTTGCCTTCAATACTGCAGTGATTCTTCTTGGCATTGACTCCACGAGATGCTAAAAGGTGATGCGAGGAATCTGACACCATGTCTGATGAATAGCACTGTCCAGTTCTGTGAGATTTGATGGTTGTGGAACCAGCTGCCTGATGGCTCTTTGAACTTCGTCCCACAAATGCTCAATTGGATTGAGATCTGGTGATTGTGGGGGCCACCTAAGCAAGGTAAAGTCTCCCTCATGTTGAAAGAGGAAAGGAGAGGGGGAGAGATAAAAAAAGAGGCATAAGTGTGAGAGTGAAATATCAATTGGCTGACCACCCACCTCCCTACCCTCATATGCCCTGACCAGAAACCTGGGTATGTGCTTTGACCTGGAATGGAACCTGTGACCTTTTGGTGTATGGGAGGGTCCTCCAATCAACTGAGCCATACTGAGCCAAGGCTAGAATATAACCTTTTAATGCACATTTAGCCAATTAGCACCTAATCCTATATGATTATTGCTAAGGAAACATTTACTACAAATTGCTAGTCCATGTGGATTGAACAACTACTTATTTTATTGTGGAAATAAACTTAGTAAGAGAATGAGAAGACTTTTCAATGGAGAAAACACATTTATTGGAGATTAAAACTTCTGAGTTGTGATGCCTCACATATTTGTGTATTTCCTCTTCATGTTTTTGCCAAATAGTAAGGAATGGGATGAAGAATTCAGAGGCTAAGTCTGAAAGTCTTTAAAGATTTTCTTCAGTAGTTGGACAAAAGAAACAGCAACAACAGGGATGTTCAATTAAATTTAATACAGCCAGAAATCAGAAAGGAAGGAAATTGGGGCTTATGACCTTTGAAGACTGTATGTAAGTTTGAGTGGCAAAAAGTACAAATTTTAAAATAGAAATTAACATTACTGGATTCTTATTTTCTCAAAAGTTAAGTAAAAAACAATTATGTTATTAAGGTAACTTTTAATAAATTGATTTGTCAGAGATACTAGAATTATAAAGAATTCTGATAGTTTTCAATAATAGAAATATTAATTCAATAATTTTATATAGAATTTGGTTTCATATACAGATCAACCTATTTTACAGTAAAACTTTAGGTTTGTTATATTTATGGCATTGCAACTGTCATATCCTATCTAATAAAGAGGAAATATGCTAATTGACCCTCACACTATCACAAAGATGGCAGCACCCACAGCCAATAAGGAGGGAATATGCTAATTGACTGCCATGTCCTCAAAGATGGCAGTGCCCACAGCCACAAGATGGCAGTGCCCAGTCCCCTCAGCCCTTCTGGGGTGGCAGGCACGCAGCAAGGCCCGGCCCACCCCCAGGTAGGCCAGGCCTTGCTGGGTGCCTGCCTCTGGAGACCCCCAGTCCCCTCAGCCCCCCAGGTGCCCAGGGCCAACCTGAGGCATAGGCAAGCCTCAGATGTTGGCTGCCCAGCCACCCAAGGCCACCCAAGGCTCAGGTAACCAGGGCCAGCTAAGGCTTGTGTTGCTGGCCGTGGCAGCAGCAGAGATGTGATGGGGGTGTCACCTTCCCCTGATCACCGGGTTGCCTCCTGCCCCTGAGACATCCCGGACTGTGAGGGGGGCAGGCTGGGCTGAGGGACCCCTCCCTACAGTGCATGATTTTCATGCACCAGGCCTCTAGTTCTAATATATTGATCAATGTTGCATAAGTTATATATAGACAGGTTGCTACATATTTACCAAAAGACTTATCACAACCATATTTAATAATTTTTAATGAGTGCTGCTTTTTACCACTAAGTGACCAATTAATAAGAAAAATACAATTTTTCTCCATCTTTTAACTTCCGGCCCAACTGAATATCAAAGAATCCTAAAAGTTATCAATTATCTTTTTTTCTTTTTTATTGTTTACTGTATTACATACGCCTCCTTTTTCCCCCCAATTGACCCCTCCATGGCCACACCCACCCCTCAGGACAAGCCCCCACCACCTCAGTGTGCATGTCCATTGGTTATGCTAATATGCATGCATATAAGTCCTTTGGTTGACCTCTGACCCCCTCACCCTCACCCTCCTCTGCCTTCCCTCTGAAATTGGACTTTCTGTTTGGTGTTTCTCTGTCTCTGGATCTATTTTTGTTCATCAGTTTCTGTTGTTCATTATATTCCACAAATGAGTGAGAACATGTGATATTTATCTTTCTCTGACTGGCTTATTTCACTTGGCATAATGCTCTCCAGGTCCTAAGACCACCAACTCACACAATACACAAAAATAAACTCAAAATGGATAAAAGAATTAAACATAAGATGGGAAACCATAAAAATCTTAGAAGCCTCCATAGGCAGAAAAATATCAGACATATGTGATAGCAATATCTTTACTGATACAGCTCCTCGGTCAATGGAAACTGAGGAGAAAATAAACAAATGGGACTACATCTTTTAAAAACGCAGAGTCATAGTTAATATTTGTGATAAAGAATCAGCAGTAAAACAATTTATTTTTTTTGGATTTATTTTACAACAGATAAGAGAATAGGCATTGCACATAATTATTATAGTTTATTCTCACAAACACCCCCAGGAAGTAGACATGATTATTTGCATTTTAGAGCTAAGATTGGCAGCTTGACTAAGATCATATGGGTAGTAAGTTTTGAGGCCAGAATTTGAACTCAGTACTGCCTAACTGCAAATTCCATGTTCCTTTGATCATATCATTTGGACTGCCACAGTACACAACCAGTGAACACCATTCATTTGCATTAGCTGCAATAAAATTTCTCTGAAATTTTGATACCTCCTGAAATGTTATATAAAACCATTTTCCCCCAAGAACACTCATTTTATTGTGATAAAATCTATGTTGATAAGTATACCAAGGCAACCTAGCTCTTAGATATAAAAGGTCATTTCCAAGGTTTACCTGATGGTAGCTCAACCTTATTTTTAGCCCTCTATCCATGTGGAAGTAGACTCTTGAAACCTGTGATTGCAAACTTCCGTCATTAGTGACAGAAAATGCCACACCATCTCCCAACACTCCAGGTTAAAGAGTGAAACACTGAAGGAACATAGCAATAGCTAAATTTTATTGCTAAGACATTTCTTCATATAAGTAACATTCCAAATAAAAAATAAGTTCTGGCAAGTAAGTACAAATGCCATAATTCTTAATAAAAATAAAACTATTTCAATAGATAGGTGTCATCATGAGAGGGGAAGGTAAATGGGTCCATGTAGCAAGTGTTTTGCCCCTCAGCTTTCAATGGGAAATCCATCAAAACTCAAAAAGGGTAGAGAATCAGTTCAAATGCAGCTGAATTATTCACTAAGCTTCAAGCAATTGTTTCTATGCTCAAAATCAAGAAATAGCTTTGAAAGACTTGAAGAATTCACAATAAATGTATTTTTAAAAGGAGCCCAGGAAAAAGCAAAGCTGACTAAATAATAAAGTGGGAATAGTTTTTTTGTGTTTTTTTTTTTTCCCCCTCTGAAGGGATTAATTCAGATCTAGTAATTGACCTGAAAGTGGTGCTCTAGTCTCTCTAACATTTAAGTGAAACTTCTTTTGAATTGTTTTCTTAATAGGTTATTCTACATGTTCTTAGGACAAGATCAGAGAAAACTACATGAACAAATGAACTACATGAACAAATATTTATTAAGGTGACACTTTAAAGATAGGAAAGATTCAAATGTATGTAACACACAGTCCATCTCTCACTACACAAATTTACTTCCTAGATTTTTAAATGGTAAAATAGCATAATATGTTTAATGGAAGTGATTCTAAAATCATTGCTAGATTGATCTTCTCTAAGTCGGCAATGTCCACCTTTTTTCAAAGTGCCTGCTGTGTCCTATCCCACTCAGAAAAAAACTCAACATCTTCACATAGCTGCACATGATAGGGTCAGTTTCTCTTCTTGGCCTCAGTGTCCATCCTCCTTCACACTCATTCACATTTGGCTGTATTTCTTGCTGTACTTGACCAGACACACATGCTCTTACTTTAAAGCCTTTGAAATGACAGTTCTCTCTGCTTTAAACCTCTTCCCCTCAGTTATTTTCATGTCTTACTCTTTCACTGTTTCTCTGCTCAGTTACCTTATCAGTGATATTGTCCTGGCTACCCTATTTAAACTAACACTCCCCCTCTAACTCTGTATTCCCTTATGCTAGTTTGTAGACTAATATTCACTTTTCCATCATACTGGGAAAACTGTATTCCCCATTCCTGGGCTTTTTTACTCATTTAGGCTAAAGTGATATAAGTTGAATTTTCAATAGACGGCATGGTTCACCCTGATCTCTTGCACTTCTGACATTGCCATGTGAAGCACATGTCCCATAGCCTGTGGATTCCAAGAGTTGGGTGAGAGAAATGTGGATCCCGGTCCTCCAAGCCCAACGTTCTTAGTCAAGTCCAGCCTACTTAAACCACTCTCCAGTCTGCAGGCCCATGACGAGTGAGCCCAGCTGAAATCTGCTCAGCCACCTGCAAAGCTCAGCTGATCTCTAGCAGAATCTGGACAGTTGAGGCAAATAAATGTTAATTGCTGTAGGGCACTGGTGAGATTTTAGTGATTCTCAATATAGTATTTTTGTGACGTGTAACTGATACATTCTAAATTTTACAGTACATTTATTATCACACATATTATACATTTAATTCTTTACTTGCTTATTGTAATGTGCATCTTCCATAATATATACTTCTTAGAAGAGAGACTTATTCTGTTTATTGCTATCCTCTCACCACCAAGAATGGAATTTGGAATTCAGTTGTCTCTCAATAAATATTGTGGAATTGTCTACTACAGAAATAAACCAGTCAGAGAAAGACAAGTACCATATGATTTCACTTATATGTGGAATCTAATGAAGAAAATAAAATTGGATATAGACGCATGGATACAGAGAACAGATTAATAGCTGTCAGAGGGGAAGAGGTTGTTGGGCTGGGTGAGAAGCTAGAAGGGATTAAGAAAAACAAAACAGACTCATGGATAGACATATTATGGCGATTACCAGAGGGAATGAGGTATCCACCCTTACTCATAGAAGCAAGTAAGGGTGGATAAATGGTGACCAGAGAAGACCTGAGTTGGGTGGGGTGGAAAAAAAACAAAGTTTTATTGGCTCAAAGTAGAGCTTATATTGAGTTGGCACACTCAGGTTAAACCTCAAAAGAGGCAGAATTTGAAAAGGGCCCAGCAGGTGGGCATAAATATCATATTAGGATTCAACAACTAGCCAAATTACATGGAGAAGAAAATAACAACTCAAAAAAGTTTTGGGTCTGGAACAGATTTTGAATGCCCGGGTGAGTCAGTCCATAGATGTGGAGTGCTGATGTGTGCTCTTTTAAAACAAGGTGGATTCATTTTGAAAACTTATCATCTTTGTTCATTGTGAAGACATAGAAGGCCTTCTTTTAAGTTAAATTACATGAGAGCTGCATTTTTGGATATGTAAACACCACTGGTAGTCTTCCTAATGCTTCTTTTGACATTTTAAAATTTTTAATTTTTAAACTCTGACAGTCACCTCAGCATTTTTTTTTTCATGAGACTGACATACTGCCCCACTTATCAACAGCGCTGTGATTTATCAGCTTAATAATAGGAAATCATTTGGTAGCCCAGATCTATTTTGCTTACACAATGACCTGTAACTTTAATCTGATGCTTTTCAAGATTCTTTATTTTTCCATATAAGACCAATTAAATTAAAGCATTTTAAATGAACATTTTAAATGAACATTTCTCTCAAAAAGTTAAAAAAATAAAATATTTATTGAAAAATAATAAAAAATTATTTCAATAATATAGTTTTTAAAGCAATGGACTTAGGCTACCTGAGAACAATTTTTAGAATAAATGTAGTGATAGAGAAATGCACAAGCCCAATTTTATTTATTAATATAACATGTATAGATAATAGGATGAGAACTATATTAGTTATACATTTTTATAACAGATTTCTAATAAATCTTCACATCTACTTCTTAGCATAATATTATTATAATTAAATCTACTAAACAATTATACAAATGAAATTGTACTCTTATAAACTACTGAATTTAGGAAAAACAGGCATCTTTAAACTATTTCAATACAGGATATGTTACTTATTGCCATATTTCAATAAGAATAAAAGAGGAAGTAATCACTGCCAATTCTGCTGATTATGTGAAATATACATTTTTCTATCACTTAATTGATGATGGGAAATGTGGCAGTTTTATGGGAGAAACAACACACATACAAAAAAATCATGGAAGCACAGACACGCATATCAAATCACAGAGAAATGTTAGACTTTTAGATATGTTATATTATTAATGTGAAGAGAGTTGTAATGTGAATTAAAATTATTTACTTTAAGATTAAAAAAAATATCCAAAACTTTCATTTGTATGCAATGGCATGGAATTTCATAAAAGCATGTAAAAAATAATCTCAGCCTTTAGTTATGAACCTTTTTATTGAAATTTCACAAAATAACCTTCCTGTCAAGCAACCAGTGCAGTATGTTACTGATAGTTATCAGGCTTCCCTTGCATCTTATGTATAATTCAAAGCTTATTCTTAAGTCATTTGGAAGAGAAATATGCTCATATAGTGAAGTGGTACATATACTGGGGGAGACTGAAAAGTAAATCCACCACAAGTAGCTTTTAAAATGTGCATAGCCTAGACAGGGGTGGGCAAACTTTTTGACTCAAGGGCCACAATGGGTTCTTAAACTGGACCGGAGGGCCGGAACAAAAGCATGGATGGAGTGTTTGTGTGAACTAATATAAATTCAAAGTAAACATCATTACATAAAAGGGTACGGTCTTTTTTTTTTTTTTAGTTTTATTCATTTCAAATGGGCCGGCCCGGCCCGCGGGCTGTAGTTTACCCATGGCTAGGAGCAAAATAAGTGCTTCTATTTATGCAGTCATTCCACAAGAATTTATCGATTACCCTACTATCTGCCATGACCTCTTCATATAAACTTGATTAATAAATGACTGATGCCCTTAAGTAACTTTAAGTGATTGCAGTATGTGAAGATGTAAGTATTCAAAGGTTGCAATAAGAATATAAAACATTTGGAGGGGTGTCAGGCTACTTATAAGGGGTAGAACTTTTTTATTTGTATTCTAAAGAGTCAAAGTTAGATAAAACTAGCAAATAAAAAGCAAGTATAAAACATCTTGGAGAAGAACATATAGGAAAGTAAGAAGGAAAGGTGGCATAAAATTGCATGCTTACTATATTCAGATAAATAAATTCACTCAGTGAAGCATATGTATAAGCAAATAGGGTTGGGACAGGGTAAAGGGTAAGACGAGGTATAGGCAAGAACAAGATTATGAAGCCATTGATATATATTATGGGAAGCTTTGGTGATTGTAGCAGTCCTCAAAGATGGACCTCAAAAGAACCATCCTTCCCAGTATTCATATTCTTTCTGTTTATATGACCAAACTTGGTGTGACTCACTTCAACCAAAAGAATATGGGGAAAGTGATACCATGTTCCTTCTAAGACTGACTTCTACCTAGGTTTCTTGGGCAGCTAGCTCTTGGCATGCTTCTTCTTGGAACCCAGCAGCTATGGTGTGAGAAGCCACATGGAAAAGCCACTGTAAATGATCCAGTCAACAGCTCAAGCTGAGCTCCCAGCCACAGTAGTGAATCACATGGTGACCCATTTTGGGTTGTCCAACCTGGAGACTTCAGATGACTAATTCTGGCCAACATATAATTGCAGCATTATAAGAGACCCCAAGCAAGAATTAACCAGCTGAGCCTTGTCAACCTACAGGATCATGAGAGGTAATAATAAATCTTTAGTCATTAAGTTTGGGGAAGGCTTGTTATATATCATTAAATAACTGAAATAGTATCCACTTCTGAAATAGGGTTCATTTAAAGATTTTATTTTTTTTTATTGTTTTATTACTTAAAGTATTACAAAGGGTATTACATATGTGTCCTTCTTTTCCCCCCGCCCTTAACAATCCCCTGGCCTCCCCTACCCCCCAGTGTCTTATGTCCATTGGTTATACTTATATGCATGCATACAAGTCCTTCGGTTGATCTCTTACCCCCTTCCTCCTGCCCCCTAACTCTCCCTGGCCTTCCCTCTGCAGTTTGACAATCTGTTTGAGGCAGCTCTGCCTCTGTATCTATTATTGCCCATAAGTTTATAATGGTCTTTATTATCCATGAATGAGTGAGATCATGTGGTATTTTTCCTTCATTGACTGGCTTATTTCACTTAGCATAATGCTCTCCAGTTCCATCCATGCCATTGCAAATGGTAAGAGTTCCTTCTTTTAAATCTGGACAATGTTTCAGGGGAATCATTCCAGTTTTAATATGAATGGTAAAACAAAGTAAAACCTGAACAGCATCAATACTAGTTATTGCAGAAATTCAAATGAACATGATGAGGGGTTGGAATTAAGACAAAGGGATAGAGAAGACCTAAGGAATATAATATACAGGACCTGATGACTTGGCATTTCACTGGATTTGGTGCAGAAGGAGTGGTAAGCAGAAGTGAGAAGTCTGGGTTGACTTTGCAAAAGAATATATTTTACTTTATTCATTCATCCAGCAGATGAACATTGAACCCTGATATCTGTGGTAAAGGTGAGCAGTAAGAGACAAGCTCCCTGGTCTCATGAATCTTAAAATCTAGTGGGAGAAGAAAAAAATTAATCACATATTCTAATCAAACCAATAAAATAACTAATCTATAATAATAAAAGCATAATATGCTAATTAGACCAGACACCCGGACGTCCTTCCAGATGACCTTCTGGACAAAGCCGGGGCTGTGAGGGCCGAGCCCCTTGCACAAATTCTGTGCATCAGACCTCTAGTGTAAATTAATGGAAGCCATTAGAAGCATATGGAACCATATCTATTCAAGGAAAGTAGGAGTTTGACAGATGACTAAATAGAGAGATTTCAAAGATAATTAGTAATTGATTCAGTTGAGTCAGAAGGAACAGCCATTCTAATTTCACAAAGAATAAATAGTAAACACAGGATAAATTACATAGTCAGTGAATTAAAAGAAGCTGAGAGACAGAGCATATCGGAAAGAGATGAGAGGGGGTGACCTATATAAGTCAAGGCTCAAGAGAGGTAGGTAAGGGTAAAATCTTACAGGCCTTGCCAGCTATAATGACCTTTGTATTTATTCTAATAGCATTTGGAACTCATTAGGTGGGTTTGAGAAGCATTGTGATATTAGCATTTTATCTCAATTACGTAATTCTGATGTTAGTGTGGAGAATGAGTTGAAGAAGAATTAGAGTGCATGAGAGGACCTGCAAGGAGATTATCAAAGTACAAGCCTTTCAGTACCTGGCATATATTGAGTACTCAGTAAGTCAATAAATATTAGCAGTCATTATTATCATTATTGGTATTGTCATTGCCATTGTTGTCTCCAACTAGGTTGATGGAGATTGTGAAGAGACATATTCAAGATACATTTTGTGATAATATAAATAAATAAGGCTGGTTTGACTATGGGGTAGGAGGGTAGTGAGAAATGAATAAAAAATGACTCCTGGGTTGTAGGTATATGCAACAGGATAAAAGGTGGGTGAATACATGATGAGTCCTGTTGGGGACAAGATGATTCTGAGATTTTCTTTAGACGCACATGTGTCTGTGTGTGTGTTTAAATAATAATCACCTATAGTTGTTATATAACATATTTGGAAACCAAATCCATAATGGCTACCTCATTAAGTCACTTTAAAAAAAGTAAGGGACAAGCCAAGTGCATCTTTATTTTGACCCACCATCCAATGCCCTGATTGAACAAATGGTTATGAGGATTTTGCATATCTAGCACAAGTTGTCTCGATATTTATAGGGGGGAAAAAACGGACACATATGTAACACCCTTTGTAATAAAAAAATAAATTAAAAATCAAAAAAAATTAAAAAAAAGAATTTATTTCCTCTTTTCAGTTATTTTTATTGCATATAGCTTTATAGGTATTACATTGTTTTTCAGTATCCTGAAACTTTTCATAGTTATTTTTCCTTCTAACTTTTAAAATGCTATCATGGAATCTCAGCATAAAGTTTTATTTATTTTCTCAATAGGAACAAATTCATTGCTGTACATATCAGCTTAGGTTTAAAGCAAATTTTATTTCATGATAGTGAATGATTATATGAGTGCAGTGTTGTGAATTTAATGCCTCATGGAGCAGTGAAAAAGGTCCTCATATATTTCACATATCTGAAGATTAGTTACGACACAGGGTCTTCAATGCTTTGAATGTATAAGATTCGGTGTTGGCAATATGACCTGCATATCTAACCACACACAGTCCAGAAATAGAGCATGTTGAAAGTCAGCCTGAACTTTCCCATAGTAAATGATAGGACATGAAATAATAGTGTGTAAATCTTATATTAAAAATATCATAAAGTAATGTAGACAAAATATTCATCAAATGATATTTATAGCCAACACATTTTTTTTTTGGGGGGGGCACTGTTATTCATTCACATTTTCTCTTTCTTCTTGGAAAACAGTTCCATGTAATGGGAAAAATACAGCATAGCATATCATTTTTCTATTGAATGAAACAGTTGTGTGTTTGATCTTCCTGAAAGCCTGCACATTATGATTGATAATACACTTGATTCTTAAAGTAGCATATACCACTGCAATAATATTAATATAGATATTGCCAGGACTTAAATAATAATTAATTCAGTTTATTAAAATGTGATAGAAATCAATAAGACCAGGCATTGGTACTTCATCCTGACAACAAATGTGAATTAATATTATAACATTAGGTCAGAATATAATTTCCTACCAGGCTAAAGATAAAGATATTAGATGTTGTACACTTACACAGTTTGGTATTCTAAGAGCAATTCAATGGTTCAATATCATTATTATACATGTAATCTATGTACCTAGTTCCAATATAATTTGGGGGGAATATTCTCTACTTAAAAAAATGGAGGGTATTTTAGTAGTGTGGGAGGGAAGAGAGGATAGGGAGGAAAGGAGAAAATGTGTAATAGAGAAGACAAGTGTTTTTTCTTTGCTTGTCAAACCAAAAGCACCTTACCTAACTTACATGCCAAAAGTAACAAGAACAATTAAATGTTTTGACTTCAATCTCTTTTAGACTGGAAATTGTTTTCATTATACTTGAAGGTTAATAGTATGACAGTGATGGATATATCCAAGAAAATAATACATATTTATAACAATACACACTTTTCTTGTGAAATGGATTGGAAAAATATGATAGCATATAGGAATTATATTAAAATGAAGGTCTTTCAATCTGATGAATATCATGAGTGTTACATTCTCAAAGACGTTAAAATTAGAAACATTCATTTTCAGCCAATTCTTAATTATCTACATTTAGATTATCCACTCTGTGGATTATCTGCTGAAATTTTATATTTTCAAAGAATTTCTTCCTTTCTTCCAGCAGTTTTCTGAAACAATCATCCAACATTGCAGTAATAAATAACTCAATAAAGCAAAATAAAATGGGGTATGGTGTGAATTGATGTAAGTGCCTCATCCCTGACCCTAAAATTGATTTCAAATCCCATTGTGAACTACTTTTATTACCCAATATTTTGTAATATTCACAATATTTCTTCTATAACTGGTCAAATAATGTAATGTCAAATGCACTTTTTAGCGTAATATTATTTGCATATGGGTCCACCTATGCTTTTGACTAATATAAATCCTTCCTACAGAAATACATTTTAAAAGATATCTAGAGGGCATGTTTTAAATTATCTGGATAAAAAAGGGACTCACCCCTTTAGATGGCCTATATCCTCAATACCCTTTGTTCTCATGCTTCAACAAAAACTATAAAAAATATTATCTACCCTAGCCGGTTTGGCTCAGTGGATGAAATGTCGGCCTGTGGACTGAAGGGTCCTGGGTTTGATTCTAGTCAAGGGCACATGCCAGGGTTGCAGCCTGGGTCCCCAGGAGAGGGTGTGCAGGAGGCAGCCAATCAATGATTCCCTCTCATCATTAATGTTTCTATCTCTCTCTCCCTCTCCTTTCCTCTCTGAAATCAATAAAAATATATTAACATATATATATGATCCACATATTAAGTATTTATTAAATGAATAAATGAATGAATGTAGTTTAGATATTCATAGGGATTATATATATTTTGGAAGAAATGATAAATCTACAGAAGTTAAATAATTATCTCCCAATAATTAATATCTGGAAGGCTTGAAGAATTTAAAGAACAAAATCATGAAAAAGTCCTGTTTAGAATATTCCAAACAGAGAAAGGCCCTGAAGCAGATTATAGAAAAATGTGTATAAGTACATTTGTGCTTGCGTGGTTGTATACTCATTCTTCTGCTTAAACTAGAATATCTATTTGATCTATCTTTGGAAAATAAATGTTATCTTACTTCCAAGAGATGATAGGGTAATTGTGTTTCTAATGGTTAGTTCATTTCTACCAGGGGAAGAGAAAAGTAGTTTATTTTTTGTTATTTAAAATTATTTTTTAAAATATATTTTTATTGATTTCAGTGAGGGAGAGAGAGGGAGAGAAACATCAATGATGAGAGAATATCATTGATCGGCTGCCTTCTGCATGCCCCCCTACTGGGGATCAAGCCCACAACCCAGGCATATGCCTCTGACTAGAATCGAACCCAGGACCCTTCAGTCCACAGGCCAATGCCCTATCCACTGAGCCAAACCAGCTAGGGCATGTTATTTACAATTCTTAAATCCTAAGTTCTTTTTTGAAATTATTTGAATGTACCACTGACCCCTAGCGAGGTGAAAAAGAAACTGAATAAGAACATTTTTTAGTATGTGTTGAAGGCTATTCCTAGAGATAGAGTAGCTGTGATTCTTGAGAGCAGAATTAAGACAAAGAAAATAAAAAGAGGTAGGTCCATGGATTTGTCAGTGGGGGGCCCAGTATTGTTTTTTTGTTGTTGTTCCTTAGAAATGCTGAAACAGAAAACCTATCCTTTCAGATCAATTTTGTATCTTTGGGAGTGAGGTATTCCCTTTTGATTTTTCTTAGACTCTATACACTACTCATCTAATACTCACATGTTTGACATCAGTAACCTCTAGATCTTTTAGCCTTCCTTTAAGAAAGTATTCTTACTCAAACTTGGGACAATCCCAAATATGAATCTGTATTTTGTAATCAGATTGGGACATGTGAGAGGCCCCAGACCAGGGGTCCTCAAACTACAGCCCACGGGCCACATGTGGCCCACCAGAAACATTTATCCGGCCCGCGGGGTGTTTTGCCGCCGCTGTGTGCATAGGAATTTGTTCATAGTTTTTTTTTTTAACTATAGTCTGGCCCTCCAACAGTCTGAGGGACAGTGAACTGGCCCCCTGTTTAAAAAGTTTGAGGACCCCTGCCCCAGACTGTGAAATGCATTTGAAATATGAACAAGAACCATTTGCCCTTCTTCCGTTAATGTCTCTTTCTCCTTCTAGCTCCCATTCTTTTCCTTCTTTCTTTCTAAGCTTCTCTCTCTCCCTGATCCTCTATCAAACACTTACATCCCATTTAATCACTGCTAAAGTGCTAATAAACAAGCATGCTTTTCAGGGACTTAACTAACAGAGGGCAATGGCACAGACACTGAAGGTTGTTTCCACTAAGGGTCATAGTAAGGGTTCTACCTACTCACATTGGGCTCCTCATACCAGTAAATCGTAAAAAATGAAAGGAGTTACTTTCTTTGAAAGTTTCTAATAGAGTAGATCCTAAAAGTTATTATCAAAAGGAAAACAAATTGTAACTATATGAGGTGATAGATATTAACTAAACTTACTATGTTAATAATTTTGCAATATATATATATATACAGCAAGTCATGCTGCACACCTTAAATGATGTTGTGTGTCAATCACATCTTAATAAAACTGGATGACTAAGAAAGAAAAGAATTGCTATACTGAATGAAGAACTCTGACTGCCTCTTCATAATGGTGGGATGGAGGAATATGTCTAGGACCCAGGCCGTGCACTGGGAAAACGCTTAGTGCTTTTGTGACCAGTGATAACATGAAATGAGCAATGGCAGTCACCACAGCCAAACAAGAAAAAGGCAACTAAGGGCTCAAACTTCTCAGGAGTAAAGTCTAGATCACAGAGCCAACCCCTGCCCTAAGGTGTGGGACCCAGATCACTAGACATTCTAGCATAAGACTGGGAAATCTGGAATGGGTGATGAAGATGAAAGATGATGAATGGGTATTAAAAATCTAGGATTAGCAGCATCATAAAAAACTGTAGCTTGTTTTACAAATCCAAAAATTTCCTCTCCTTTCAAGGAAGTGAGGGTTTCTTGTCCTTGTACAAGATTCAAATACCATAAAAGGATGCTAGTAGATTTGAATGGATGAGGTGGACATTATCCTACCCAGATCATATATCACTCCAAACCACACAGCCCTACCAATAACCTTGGGTCTCAACTGCTATCATTGATTACCCATCTGTAACAGCCTGGCAATGGGCCATGCCATCCCCATAATAATAAATCTATTTTTCACTGTCACAGTGTAGAAGACCCATGTGCAGTGATGACTGGCGGATGGGTGTACCTATGCACTGGCCAGATTAGACCTGCAGATGCTGAAGTTGAATAACAACACTGCCAATTAGCCAATTTTCTTGGGCTAAGTAATGCAATCTTGATCCAAAGAGATAAGAGAAGAGGGACATAGAATGGGGTTATAGAAAATATCCATAAAATTATAGAAATGGTGAAGGATCTTCTTTGGAGGGAAATTTAATTAGTAGCTTTCAACTTTTATGACTATGACTGACAGTATTAAATACAACTTATATCACACTGTAGTGTAAATACCTAACACATGCAGACACACTTAGATATTAAATTATGTATGAACTACAACTGAAAAAACCCCAATAATTACTCTTACTAACTGTGTAAGAGATTCACTCAGGTATTTTCCTTCCTATTTTAGTTAATCCTATTTCATTTAAAATAAAATTACTCATCATTGTGGTCCATACTTTTATAATCAAATAAATTTAGTAGGCTTTGATTAGGACACACAAAAAAATCTAATTGCATTACTTATAATGGCTCAACATTTTGTATGTATATCTATATATAGGTATATTGTATGTATGTATGCTGACAGTGTATACTGAGTTTTTATGTAATGTAAAATGTAAAAAAAATAACATAAAATAGGATGAATGTCCTGCTCTATACTTTTCAACCTCAGATTAGGAATTGAGAGGAAGTAATTCAAGTCAGTAAGCCTGAAGCTGGGACTACACTAGAGCCCAACATTTAACCATCTTAGAATTTTAAAAAAAATCCATATTTTGCAAATTATTATTATTATGTTTTGGGATTGTGCTCTGCAAATGCACATAAAAATGTCCTCATTTCTCTGGGCCTCATTTTCTTTATCTGCAAATCAATTACCTATTATTGATTTCTCCTAATATTGCTGAAATATTGATAAAGTCACTTTGGGACATTCCAAGTGACTTCAGCTAAATGGAGAAAATGAAAAAAGACCTGTTTGGGTCTCATATACTGGTATACTAATAAAAAAAGACAGATATGGTATCTGTACTTAGGATTCTACAAGTGATTGAAGTTGTTGGTGGAGGCTGAGTGGAAGAAGATTAAATAAAGAAGGGAAAAATCTGAAAGGATTGAGTCTGTTTCTTTTTAATGTTTGCTCAAGAGTTTTTTGTTCTTATTCTCTTTGTTATTTTTTAAACAGAAAGGATAATAAAGAACTAGAATGGCAACAACATACCACAGAGATTAGAAAAACATTAAAAAAAATAATAATAATAACCCCTGACCGGTTTGGCTCAGTGGATGGAGTGTCGGCCTATAGACTGAGGGGTCCCAGGTTTGATTCAGGTCAAGGGGCATGTACCTTGGTTGCAGGCACCTCCCAGTAGGGAGTGTGCAGGAAGCAGCTGAATCGATGTTTCTCTCTCATTGATGTCTCTAACTCTTTTTCCCTCTCCCTCTTCTCTGTAGAAAATCAATAAAATATATTTAAAAAATAACGGCTTAGTATTTATGACACAATTTTAAATTTTTTACTTTTCCTCTATGTCTAGTCCATCCTGTTTCTCTAAGAATAGCTGGTAAATTTCATTATCAGGCTATAATACTATTTACCATAGTTTTGAATAATTTGATAGGAAATTATTCTACAATAATTGAAGATGATTTTAAAGCTTAATTAAATAATACTTTTTTTAGAAATATCATTTTGTGTAATAATTTCTTCCCTATCCCAAACCTATACAGATATTTTTTTGTTTCCTGAATATTATAAAGCTTTATTTTTTTAACTTTTAAATCTTTAATTCACTAGATATTTTTATATGTGGTGTGACGTAGGAATCCTCTATTTTCTTTTTCATCAGTTTTTCTGATTGTTATTTATTGTTCTACTGGAGGCCCGGTGTACAAATTCATGCACAGGTGGGGTCCCTCAGCCTGGCCGGTGATTGGGGCCAATTGGGGCTCTCTCACCCAGTCCCGATCAGGGCCGATTAGGGCTGGCTGGAGGTGAGGGACCACAGACATTGGCCAGTGGTGGGAGGTTCGCTGTGGGAGGGCACTAACCACCAGGTGCAGGTCTGGCATTGGGCATCTGACTTCTGGTGGTCAATGCACATCATAGGGAGTGGTGGAGCACCCTTAGCATATCATTAGCATATTATGCTTTGATTGACAGGACACAGCATATTGGGCTTTTATTATATAGTATTTTCTAGTATAACATCATGTTAATACTTAAAATATTAAAGATAAAATGTGTTGTTGTAGGCTTTTCTCTCAAATGGATTTCTAATGAAAGATCCAGAGACATAGAAATACAGAACAGACTGACAAATTTCAGAAGGAAGGTGGGTACTGCCTAGTGCTGTATCTGAATTGAATACAATGAAATCTATCAAGCACCTAGCTCAGTGCTAGAAAAGTTCTAGCTTCCAATTTTGGAACATGACTAGGCTGGATAAGATTAAACATCTATGGCATAATTTTCCAAAGTATTAAGAAACAAAATTACATAAGTCAGTCCACAATTAAAACATTTGAAAGTAAAATAAATTTGTGAAATATTGCATATCTTCTCTCTTTCTTTTTTTTATATTTTATTGATTTTTTTACAGAGAGGAAGGGAGAAGGATAGAGAGTTAGAAACATCTATGAGAGAGAAACATCAATCAACTCCTCCTGCGCACTCCCTACTGGGGATGTTCCCGCAACCAAGGTCCATGCCCTTCACTAGAATCGAACCTGGGACCCTTGGGTCTGCAGGCTGACGCTCTATCCACTGAGCCAAACCAGTTAGGGCTCTTCTCTCTTTCTTATAGGTTGTGATAAGTCATTCAGTAAGAAAAGTTTTGAACTTTAATTATTTAGGTTTCCCTTGAATATTTGATCATAAAACTTTTTTCCATACCAATTGTTAACATCCTACCGTATTACTATTGTTTAATACATTTTTGACCAAGATAAATGTCTGAAAAATTCTCAGACAACTTATTTTCCAGTGTCTGAAGATAAGGCCATAAGATGGTTTCTGAAATATTGAATAATCTGTTAAATAATTATTTGAACAGATAAATACTTCCATGCTTGTGTGTACATGAGTTGACTCACTATTATTCATCAATATTCTGGTTTTTTCCCCTTTTTGGAAACAAGGAGACCCCGTTTCTCATTCCCCTTTGCCGCTAAAGGCCATGTGACTAGTCCACATGACAGATCCATTAGCTGCGTGGGGAGGGTCCACAAGTCAATTTTAGGCTGAGGCACTGACAAGCTGTGTGCTCTTGCCTTGTTGTGCCCAATGTCACACAGTCTGCTGAAACAGACTGGACCCTAAGTGACAATGTGAAGAACAGTCTCCCTAGAAAGGAATCTGGGGCCACTGTGCACTTTGCATAAGGGGTAAATTAACCTTTGTTGTCTTAAGTAACACAAATTTTGTAGTTGGTTATTACCACAGCACAACCTTATCCCATTATAAATGATATATCAAGCATTTAAAAATTTTGAAAAACTCATTTCTAACAAAAATGCTCTAATATTTTTTGAAAATGTCTTTATCTAAATGCTTTCTAAAAACACTGGCAATATAAGATATGGAAGAAACCCATTTGCCGATCAATAGACAAGTGGATAAAAAAGTTGTGGTACAGTCCTAGCTTGGTTTGGCTCAGTGGATAGAGTCAGTCTACAGACTGAAGGATTGTGGGTTTGATTCCAGTCA
>NW_006298312.1:4432543-4447192 GCF_000327345.1 Myotis davidii
TCATCTTGCACAATGAACTATTACTCGGCCATAAAAAGTAGTGAAATATTACCATTTGGGACAGCATGGATGAATCTAGAGGATATTAAGCTAAGTCAAGTCAGTCAGATAAAGACAAATACCAAATAATTTCACTTATATGTGTAATTTAAAGAAAAAAATGATGAACAAACAAAAATTGAAACAGACTCAAAGACACAGAGAATAGACTGATGGTTGCCAGAGGGGTGGGTGGCTGGGGAATGGGTAAAAAAGGTGAAGTGACTAAGACCTGAAAATTGGTAGTCATAATATTGTCACAGGGATATAAACTACAGCATAGAGAATCTATAATAATAAAAGCATAATATGCAAATGGACCAAACAGCTGAACGGTGGAACAACCATTTGGACGACCACACTATGATACCCACTGGCACCAGGCCAGCCAAGTCGGGTGCAATGCAATTGGTCAGGGGCCTTGCCATCGCCCCATGATCGTCCTGCAGAGGAAGGCCCAGGCCACTGGCCAGCGGGCTGCGGCTGGTGGGTGGGGCCTCCCTCTGTGGGGGATGATCCATCACGGAGCCCTGGCTGGGTGGGCAAGACCTACCTCTTTGGGGCGATCGATCAGAGAGTCCTGCCATCAATCACCCCAAAGAAGGAGGCCCAGGTTACCCAGCTGGTGGTGCTGCAGTGGGTGTCCTGGGCCTCCCTCTGTGGGGCAATCACAGGGCTCCCGGACTGCGAGAGGGCGCAAGCTAGGCTGAGGGCCGCCCCCCCCCTCTCAGTACATGATTTTGTGCACCAGGCCCCTCTAGTACAGTTAATAATATTGTAATAACTGTGTATGGTGCCAGTTTGGTACTGGAAATATTGGGGGGAACACTTTGTAAAGTATATGATTGTCTAACCAGTGTGCTGTACACCTGAAACTAATACAAACTAATATTGGATGCAAACTGTAATTGAAAAATAAAATTTAAAAATTAAAAAATAAAACACTGGCAATAAAATATCTTTAAAGTCAAGTATTTTAGAATGATTTAATTGTTGTTTTATGATTTTTAAAAACCTTCATTAACATTAAATATAAGAAATACAACCATGCCGAAACCGGTTTGGCTCAGTGGATAGAGCGTCGGCCTGCAGACTGGAGGGTCCCGGGTTCAATTCCGGTCAAGGGCAAGTGCCTGGGTTGTGGGCACATCCCCAGTGGGGGATGTGCAGGAGGCGGCTGATCGATGTCTCTCTCTCATCGATGTTTCTGACTCTCATTCATCTCTCTCCCTTCCTCTCTGTAAAAAGTCGATAGAATATATTTTTTTTAAAAAAGAAATACAACCATCAAATTTCAGTAATCTTTAAAGTTTAAGTAACCTCATCAAAAAGTTATTTGTTCAAATTTTCATAATTTTTTTACTGTCAGATTTTAAATATTTACTCTCAAAATTTCCGATGAAATGGTAAGAATAAAAATTAGTTCTAATTAAAAGTTTGGGTTGATTTTATTACTTTTTTTAATATATTATATTGAATTTTTACAGAGAGGAAGGGAGAGAGATAGAGTTAGAAACATCGATGAGAGAGAAACATCGATCAGCTGCCTCCTGCACATCTCCCACTGGGGATGTGCCCGCAACCCAGGTACATGCCCTTGACCGGAATCGAACCTGGGACCTTTCAGTCCGCAGGCCGACGCTCTATCCACTGAGCCAAACCGGTTTCGGCTGATTTTATTACTTAAAATAAATTATAGAACCTAAAGTTGAAATATCATTCACTTAAAAATAATAGAAAACTAAATTAAAAGTGTGAATGGTGTGAAACATCACACTCAGTCATTTAAACTTTATTTTAAATATCTACTTTCTCAGACAATTCTTTATTCTACAACCTACTTAATATTGATTATTCAAGCTTCACCTCTATCATCATGAAAAAACAAGAAACAGAGAACTAAAAGTATCCAAAAAGGGATGTTTTTCCTAAACATTGTGATATGTTCGGTGTTTCTGCTATGTGGCATTCATGATGTTGAAAATTATTTCAATAGATGACTTTTCCAATTATCAGACTCCTCACCCCACTTTGGTAGTTAGCTTAAAAACTGTTTCTTGCTTCTTTATTCCAGGGTCAGAAACATTCTATCTTCTCTACATTTGTAACAATGTGAGCGGGTCAAATATTCACTATGTTCTGAATATCCAATTTATGCAATATTTCTAAAATTCAAAATTTAGTTTGATTTTGCACAGTAAGACAATTGCTTACCAGTATTTATCTTTTTTTTTATTTTTTGACATCTTTATGGGCTCAGAACGCTCCAGTTCTGTTGCATCTGCGCACTCTCCACCTCCACCTCCAATTATGGCATCAGAAACAATAAGGCTTGCGATTGGAGAAAGCCTGTTTGATAAGGTATGGGCAGCTACGCACCCACGGGACTCCCTCCTCGGCTGACTTCTGGGTATAAGACACCCCTCAATTTTCAGTCTAACGATTTTAGAAAAAAATAGCTCCTTTTACATGGAAAAATAGAATAATGATGAAAAAATTTAATAGCTCTCCACTGAATTGTACCTTGTTCTGCAGGTGTTCCATTCTTGGGTTGTCAAATGTTTCTAAAGTGTTTATTAGTGATTCCTTTGTGAGCAAGCTAATGATGCTGAGCAAGCATTTAAAACTCTCTTTGGAGAGCTCTCTCAGGTTCTGGGTAATGTTGTTTTGAGGAGACAGACGGAAGCTAGGTAGTCAGAAATAGGGAAAGGAAGTAGAACCAGCAACCCAACTAGGTGGAGTTACTAAGGCAACCCAACCGGGTGGGGAAGGAAGGGCACAGGTGGGAAACATGAGCTTTAAAATGAATGAATATTGCTAAGACAGGCAGCTTGCAGATAACCAATCACAAGACAGTGAGGCATATAACCAACCCTAAGAATATTATTAGGGCAGAATTCTTTGAAAGGATCAATCAGGAACTAGCAACACCTATATCTGCCCCTAGATTAAAAAGCATGTGCTTCCTCTCTCCTCAGCATGCTAGATTCTCAGGTTGGTGGCAGGAGACATGCTCCCCTGCACCCACATGGCTTATGGCCACATGGGACTCCACACATGGACTAGTAGACTTTAATTCGCTTGGATGCTGAACTACACAAAATTGCAACATGGAACCCCAGCTGCACCTTTTCCAGGACTGGTTTCTCTCAATAAATTTTGCCTGTTTACTGATTTTGTCTGCAATCCATTCTTTGGTTTTACAAGACAATGAACTTGGATTCAAACACCCTACATTTTGGTTTCAACTTCACTTATCCAGAAGTAAAAATCTAAAGATCATAGCACAGCACAATGCATAAATATTAAACTATATTTTGGGGGAAACAAACAGAACTGACTTTTGCTAGGTATACAATTTAAATTGCAAATATTGTATCTAGAGAATTTCCAACCAACCAAGAACATTAACCAGCTCTAGAAATATAGAAGGTCAGTTAATTTAAATCCCGTTAACAGACATTTTATAAGATTGTAGAAATTAATAAACAGAAGCCCTATGTAAAGTGAAGTCAAGAGGAAAGAAGTAAGGGCTCTCCAGCATGTATCTGTCACTCAAGGGCAACTACTGACTCCAAACAGGAAGAAACACACCTTGCATCACTAACAGGAAGTGCTTCTGCATAAATGAAAGGATTTCTCCTTGAACAGTAACAGCCCAGCCAGTGGGAGACCATAACTCAGCCAATGAGAAGTCACTATACTCTGATCCTTTGGGTTCCTCTAGTGCAGTGGTTCTCAACCTTCCTAATGCCGTGACCCTTTAATAAGTTCCTCATGTTGTGGTGACCCCCAATTTCATTGTTACAAATTGAACATAATTAAAGCATAGTAATTAATCACAAAAACAATATGTAATTATATATGTGTTTTCCGATGGTCTTAGGCGACCCCTGTGAAAGGGTCATTCGACCCCCAAAGGGGTCGCGACCCACAAGTTGAGAACCGCTGCTCTAGTGGATTCTTCATTTACAACAACCTCTCCCAAGTTCTTAAAAAAGTTCCTCTCCTTTATTTCTCTAAATTGTGCCTAGTTCACAGTTGGACCATATGCCCCAAATTGCGTATTTGTTGTTCCCAATTGGGATAATCCCTTTTGCTGGTGAAACACCTGGCTATCTATTTGCTAAAAGTCCACATTATACACACACATAGAAGCAACTCCCTTCCCCAGAAGTTAGTCTCCAGATTTACAAACAGACAACAAATTGTAGAGGAGAACTATTTCTCTACATCCACCCATGATTAGTATGTCTTTCTTGCTGAAAGATTTGTTGTAAATGCTAAGAAACACACAAAGTAGGGCATGCGAAATGATTTTGGGGAGGGAAAAGAAATAAAGAACAATTTGAGTCATATATTTGAGCCCTTTAAATATGCATTTTGATATAATGTGTAATAAATGTAATTCATTATAACATATATTATTTATACATAGTTTTAAATACATATATTTGGCAAGGTCAAAACATTTTATTGACAAGGGGACATGCTCTGTAAGTTTTGAAATCACTGTGGTATTACATGAAGTAAATATATCCTCTTTATTATTTATGAATGAAAAATCATTGTGATGTGCTTTGATTAAAATTTATAGTTCCATTGTTCTTTACAGTTTATAAAATGCTTTTGTAAAAATAAATTCCTTTTATGGAACCTATGCTATGAAAGCTTTTGTTTACTTTGGGAGCCAGATTAATAATGATAAATAGGAACATATTGGTTTAGACTTGCATTTCATTAGTGATACAACTGCTTATTATCTGCAAATCTGGTTACTTAAAGTATTCTGAAGTTGGTTTTTCATCTAAAAATTGAGATAATTAAGTTTATTTTTTAAAGTTATTTTGAGGAATACATGAATTAATATGTAAAGTCTGTTTCAACGTAAGTGTTGAAGAAACTTCAGCTAAAAGAAAGTTTCTATTGGTTCTAACAATTCTTGGTACTTCTCTTAAAGCTATTTGAAAGGATTCTTTAAATCAAAATGTTAAGAACAATGAAGGAATTAGCTATAAACCACAGTTTAGTAATAGTTCTAGAACTCATAATAGATGGAGCGAATGATAAATTTTGTTAAGACAACCTGGTGTTAATCAGCAGTCTCCTCCCTTAATCAGGAAGGACTAACATGATGACTTGGCCTTTGGTGGAGTGACCTTGGTGCTCATTGCTCATACATGCACTCTTTTCACAAGAAATCGACAGCACACTGAGGATATTTTGGTTATTTCCTTGTATTAAAACTTATTAGCAGTTGCCAGAGATCTCAGTTTTCTGTATTTGAAGTATAGACAACTGCTTCCTCAACAGAAACTCAGTGAGCATACATACATTAAACATTCTTGTTCATTTAAATCTGCTGCCACACATATTCATGCACAGAGAATTTCAGCTTGAGAAATTGGTTGTTAATGTTCACTGCATAGGCCTATTAGACTTTAAGGAAGTTAATTTTAAAATATGGTTTATGTAATAAACTTGTACCATGTAATAAATGTATTAATTTTATTCATAAACTACTTAGGAAATATCTACACCTTCTTTTGCTAATAAACTAAATCTGCTATTACACCATGGAATGGTGAAGAGTATATCATGATATTTTCATGATTTTAAATAAAGTAAATGGATATGATAAAGATGTTAACTCAGCATTTTAATATTTTCAAAAACCCTGGAAATAATCAAACGAACAATCTATATATATAAAAGCCTAAGCAACCATTATGACCGAATGACCAGAACAACTGATTGATCAGTTGCTATGACACGTACTGACCACCAGGGGGAAGATGCTCAATGCCAACCTCCTGCGTCCCCTCCTCTCTGGCAGATCCCCCCAATCGGCCCCTACTGGGGGACCGGCCAGAAGACCTTCCATGGCCCCTCCCCCTGGCCAGCCAACCTCCTGCAGCCTCTCCTCCCTGCTGGCCAACCTCCCACAGCCCCTCCCACAGCCGGTCGCTCCCCTGCCCCATAGGCCTTGATTGCTGGCCAGGCCAAGGGACCCCACCTATGCATGAATTTGTGCACTGGGCCTCTGGTAGAATTGATAAAAATGCCTGTGTATAATTTTGATAAAATGACATAAAACTTTAAAAAATGATGTAAGTATACAAAAACATTTAATTACATCAAAAATATTTACTATATATTTTGAGTAAAAAGAGGAGTAAAAAAACTATAGGATAATTCTGACCCATTTCTGTGTAAAAGATGTAAATAAACCTTTGAGAAAATATTTAGAAGGTCGAGCTACCTTTGTGCCTAGATTTTTATTTTTGCCAATTTAAAAATATAAATGAAATCATCTTAAAATAATGATAATAATAATATAAAATATATTTTAGAAGAATGTTTGGCCACATTGTATATATGCACTCTAAAAAAAGTTCTGTTAAGGAAGGTCAAATTCATTTGGCTAGTTCTTAATAAAAAATCTATCAGAAGTTCTCAAATTTTCTCATGTATAAGAGATACTTGGAGAATTAATCTAAAATGAAGATTCCTAGACCCCAATTCCCAGATATTCAGATTTAGTCTGACATGGCTGCCAATGAGCTGCATTCCTAAAGATACTTCACATGGTTCTGATTCAGCTGCAGTTAAAAAAAACAACACAAAAACCTGGACTGAAGCTGACACTCAAAATGCACTTTACCTTTTCCCACTGATTCTCCTTTACATGGTAGTCCACACTGTGTGTAGAAAGAGGCATTTTTACAGGGAGAAACATGCTGACCTGAGAAGTTTCATCTGAAGCTCTAAATATACCCAGACATCTTTAATAGCAGCGGCAGCAGCAGCAGCAGCAGCATTAGCAGTGCCAGGAGCTGATACTTCCATGGCACTCACTCTGCAAAGGTTACTGCCCCAAACCACACATAAAGAGCCAACTCAATAAAAATAATAGAAAATAATAATGTCCAGTAGATGGTTCTCAGCTCTGCACTAGGGAAAGTTAGCAAAGGCTAAAGAGGTCTTAGGAGAGATTATAGGAGAGCATCCTGGCTACATTATGAGATGCCCAGAGAAGTTACTAGAGTAGTTTTTGACATAAAGATAAACACAGTATATTCTTAGGTCTTTTCATTCTCTAGTAATTCTCAAAAACTTATAGCTCAGCTGAAAAATAGAATCAAGTTCTAAGGTGTTCTCTGTGCTGCTTTCTGAAAGTGCTTGTAGTTCAATTCCTCAGTTTGTGGATTACCCAGAACCCTCACTTGCTTTTCCTCTGCCCACTTAGAAAATGGTCCTTGGCCAATTCATTCACTTCATTTCTTCTGAAAGGCAAGTAGACATTTCAAGGCAACTTACATATGCCCCAATTTCTTTCTTTTTCTTCTCTTCTGTTTATCTTCCTTTCTTTGTCCTTTTATTTTTTTTGAGGTTCTCCAGGGCCCGTGTGCCGTGAGTAGCTCGGTCTCTGTCATTGCTGAGGCGTTTGCAGTGGAGGACCCCCCAGCTTGTTTGTCTAAGCCAGGGGTCCTCAAACTACGGCCCGCGGGCCACATGCAAATACAAATATTGTATTTGTTCCCGTTTTGTTTTATTTCAAAATAAGATATGTGCAGTGTGCATAGGAATTTGTTCATAGTTTTGTTTTAAACTATAGTCCAGCCCTCCAACGGTCTGAGGGACAGTGAACTTACCCCCTGTTTAAAAAGTTTGAGGACCCCTGCATTAGGCAATCCAGCATAGAGCAAGAAGTTTCAAGCTATTTTCTTATTTTTAACACGAAAATCACTGTGACATTGAATTTGCCACATTTCTTAATCTAGGTACAAGAGGTAAGAAAGGACTTGTGTCCAGACACAAACCATCTCCCTTGCTTTTAAACTTGAAGGTGTACACTTTCAGGTGTGAAAGAACAGTACTAACATATTTTTTTTTAATGCTGATAGGAGGAACATGGACATATTGAATATATCTCATTTTTCCATGTATATGACGCCCCCCACTTTTCCAACCTAAAATTAAGAAATCAATATTTTAAATATTTTGCTGGTTTCCTCTTAAGGCCTTCTTCTTTTGTGGCACCTTAAGGAGTTGTTCTTTCTGTTTTCTCCAGTGTCTGATCATACACTCAGTGGGAGGAGGTCCAAACTGTCTCTCTGCAGCTCTATTTGCATGCTCTTTTGCATAGCTGGTTACATTCAGTAACAATAAAGCTCGTGATTGGAGGAAGCCTGTTTGACAAGGTATGGACAACTACGTACCCATGCAATTCTCCTCCACTGACTTCCATGTATGAGACACCCCTGGATTATCAGTCTAACAATTTTAGGGAAAAAAATAGCGTTTTATAGATGGAAAAATAAGGTAATGATGAAAAAACTGAATAGCTCTCTCTCTACTGAATAGTACCTTGTTCTTCAAGTGTTCCATTCTTGGGTTGTCAATCTGCTTCTGCTGAAAACTATATTTTGCCCTCTAGTTTTTAATATACAAGTTTTAAAAAATGAATGATTATTTTTTCTTCCAAATACTTAAGATTCTTTTGACCAACAGTTCCTTTGTAAAAGCTCTAAATTAGACTAGGGAATGTTTCTTTTTTAAATTTCTGCAACTTCCATTCAGGTTGCTTAAGTATTGACAAACCTTACTCATTGAGGCTTCCTAGGAGGGCTTCTGCGAAGGGGAACGGCACTACCAATATCCTGGATTTCTTAGAAACTTTACTGTACTCTTTATCAACTCTAGTAATTAAAAATATATTGTGAAGTTGTACAAAATATCCCAGCACTGGTTTAAAAAAATGTTCGGCATAATATAATTTTTAGTTCTGTCAAGAAAAAGCATCTGCACTGGTTTCCTCAGGGTAGAGTGAACATTTCTATCACACTGTTTTCTAGTCCTTAACACCTACCAGCTCCACTGAATAAACACAAAGCCTTTCACAAAAGTCAAATCCAAAACTTAATGTCCAGTATATGTCTGTTGTATGTGCAAGGTGTTAGGTTAGAAATGTACCAAGGGGCTGAAACAACATTGCTATATACCTGCAAAGTTTAACATCTTATTTTGTCTTTTTGTTTTTCTTTTCTAACTTTTTTTATAGTTTAACATCTTTAAGTAAAGGGACCACTCAGGTAGCACTTCTAGAGCCCAAAGGTTGTTTACTTTGAATGCCTTGTGACTCTTTGCCCTCGGGTGTTGTGCTGTCCTGGGGGCAAACTTGACCCTTGTTCAAGGTAAGCAGGAAGTGCCAGAGAATGAGTGCCTCTGGGAGCAGTCTTCCACCAGTAATGATGGAGATTTGGTGAATACAGAACCCATTTCAGCACTTAAAGGGGGTAACTTAGATGTGTCTTACTCTGCCTCCCAGACTTTTCAGAAGAGTTGTGCCTCAGTGGCCCTCAGTGGTAGTCAGCTCAATAAAGTACACCTTTATAGATTTCTTCTTTTTTTTTTTCTATTTCTTTATTCCCTTGGCTGCACCCTGGAGTGCACCTATATTCACATCCTGGCGTTGGACTTGATTGGGATTATGTATCTGGGGTCTCAGCTCTTGCTGAATTATCAGTTCTCCTCCATGTAATCTCACATCTTATTCCTCACCACGCAGTCTCTAACAAGACAGGTATCTCCTATGACCCTTGTAAAAAATAATATAGATGAAGCCACTTAAAATTGAAATCAGAGTTGCCATCCCAGAGGAAGTGCCATCCAGAGGAAGATCTTATACCTCTAACCTTTGGAATGCTAAAACAGGGCAAGACAACTTTTGCACCGGGCCAAAAGAAACTGTTTGCAAAGATAACAAGGAAGCAGATGTGATGACTACTGGACTGAAAATTTAAAACATTGTTTAGAATTAGCGTCACCACGTTAGCTTATCTTCAGCTGTAGAAATTCCTTCCTCCTATTGATGCAATTCTTCCCTTTCCTTTTCTTTTGCTTTTGCCGCCTAATAAAAAATACTATTGGGATCGCTGCCTGAATTAGTGCTTTCTAGATAGCTACTCTTTTGGATCTCAAATAAATGCTTGTTTCATCTCACTTTGACCTTTCAAGTTAAAACAGTTGAGGGTTCCAAAGAATGCAAATGTAGAAACTGTCACTTCTTAAGAGTAAGTCCTGGAACTGAAATATTGTCACTCCTATCACATTCTATTAGATAAAGCAATCCATAGGACCTGCCCAAGTATAAGGCGAGCACACAACACAAACACATTGATATCCAAAGACAAGGTTCCTTGAATTCATCTATATGATGAACTACCCACCATGGATATATGAGAATACTTACTGCAAGTCAACAGCATTAGAAAAAGGAAAAGGGTAGGAGGCATTTCTAATAGTTAGCACATGATTTAACTACCTTTTCCATCACTCATTGACAGGCAGATGTTAAAAATAGGCTGAGGATAATCATTTACAGCACTCTATTTTTTTTCTTTAATTCCTTTATTCTATAAGGAACTGTGGAGCACCTCACATGTGCCAGGCACTATGGGAGTACTTGTCCTCAGTAAGCATGAGCAATATCATTATTTTGATCATCTTTTAATGCTTGGCATGATCCTTGTGGCTAGAATGCTTTATACATGCTGTTCTCTCTGCCTGGGTATCACTTGGCTCTTCGATTCATTGTTACCTTCTGTCTTTCTTTCTAGTCCATATCTGTGTCACTTCTTTAGGGACATATCTCCAAGATTCAGAGCTCTTTGTACCTTTTCCTTGTAACCTTTAGCAGAATCACATTTCTTTTTCACTTTTGTTTTCGTCTCCCCACTAGTTCAGAATTCCATGAGAATAGGAACCCTTATGTCTTTTGAGTCACCATTTCCCAGCATCTAGCATAGCACCTGAGACACAGTCAGCCTTCAATAAATATTTACTGAGTGAATTCATGATTAAATGGTGGGTCCAGCTAGTTACATATTCCTTTACAGTTATTTTCTGGAAATACACCTTAAAAAACTCATCCTTTCTCAATTGCATCCCC
Source organism: Myotis davidii (assembly GCF_000327345.1). Taxonomy (NCBI): domain Eukaryota; kingdom Metazoa; phylum Chordata; class Mammalia; order Chiroptera; family Vespertilionidae; genus Myotis; species Myotis davidii. Next base: position 4,443,537 of record NW_006298312.1, read on the forward strand.
CACTTCCTTGCCAACAACATATAATATAACCACAACATAATAGTCAAGAAATGCAAAAACAGCAATAATCCAGAAGTTGTCAACATATTTAAAAAAAAAAAAACTCATACAATACACAACTTTTAATGACTGAGAATCTCTTTGTTTATTTTTTTCCTGTGAGTCCTGTGTCTTGAATTCAAGACTTAGGTCCTTTATCTCTATATTGCATATGTTTGAGATAGATTCTAAATATCTGTTGATTCAGTGAATGTATACATTTAAATGTCATAGTTGATCATTTAACTAAAAACTGCAGAATAAATGGTATAAGATGATTCTGTTTTTAACTAGAAAGTTAATAATTTAACATCTAATTATTCCTATTAAATATATACTGAAAAATGCAATTAACCCCAAGGACACAATCTGGCATTTAACCTTTTCAAACAGATTCCTACCTCTGAGTTGTTCTCGGGTTAAAATAATATTCGACTTGTTTAACTTGCCTAGTCTATGATTGGGAAATTAGGCATATTAGTTAAAGAGATGGACAGAGTCTTTTTTAAGGTTACTCAATATAAAATGTGTATTGCCATCAAATTCTATATTTGTCAATTGATTACATTTAATATTTTAAAAGCCAGGATACTCCTAAATGTAGGCTACATATCAATTGATATATAGCATCCATATATTCCAGTATAATTGTTTAAATATGGCACAAGTTAGGATATTCTCACTCTATACAGAATATCTATAGCACTTTATTACTATAATACCAATTAAAGATGACATTGTAAATGAAATATAAGTAGCAAAAATTTACACAATTTTCAATAGATAGTCGTCCCTAATAAACCTCTGCTCAGTATTGGCCAGAGAATATAAATTATTTCTCAAGAAAGAATATTGCCTGTCTTATAAATGCTGTGGCTTGCACAAAAACTTGCAAATCCAACAAAGTTTTAGGTTCCTAGCCGACATACAATTTGTCACTCCAGTGCTGGAGCTGTATATGCTTAACCCTTTTTGGTGGGTCTGTATGTCCTTGAGAATCATTAGCTCAGTGGAGAACACACTTGTGTTTTAGCATCAGCTGTACCCCGACTGTGTTTTGTATGTTTGAAGAAGCAGAAAAAGCTAGCTGGCATCATTAGCTAGCTATCAGGCAGGGGTGTTGATGGCATTATTAAACAACTGATAATGATATTAAAAAGGGAAAATACTCAGCAATAGAAGGCAATATTTTGGAAGCAACGTTATATTGTGTTTCTTTTTCACTATCCATTTGTGTATGGAGCACAAACAAAAGTGACACATCACAAAAGCTTCCTCTTTATTTACAGGAGGAAATTTCTGAAGTTTTAATCCATAAGTATGTTTAAAAATTTTAAAGCCATCTCAATTTTTAATTTTTATTAAACCATCTGCCCATTTGTTCACAATTCAGAAAAACACTAATATTTTTTAGTGTGCTTTAAAGTCCACATGTGACATCCTAATAAAAGGAATTGGAAATAGTTCCCAAACCATTGGCAGGATTAGGGATAGTGTTTAAAATTATTTTGAAAAATTCCTTCTATGCCATCTGTTGAGTGTTTTCCCTTTAAATATCAATTTCCCTGCTTACTAGTACTTGAAAGATTGACATTTTTTTTCCAGTTGTATGAAATCCAACTTTGATTAGAAAGCAGTATACTAGTGTCTTTTCATTTATCTTATCATTATTCATTCTTAATGCCATTATAAACTGTTTTTCCTTGGAATACTAAATTCCAGCTCTATTTTTTGTATGGTTTTACATCATATCACATATTAACAGAAAAATTTGGCTTTGAGTAATATTTCAAAAGCTTCATTGTATTAGAATCTCTTATATCCAAACATTAAAACACATATATACATACAGTCTTTTTAAAGATAAGATAATTCTCTCGCACAAACTCAGTTCTGAATTGTACATTAAGAAAATACAGCTGTTGAATATTTAAATGTTAAGTGTGATAGCATTTTACATATATATATATGGCAGATTGATGTATAAAAGAAAATAAATTGACCATGCAATTTAAAATCAGTGATTCCACATCTTGCCTCTGTGGGCCACAACATCCCACATGTGACCTCTGTAGAAAGGGATGGTCAAGCTAAAAGCACCTTCCAGTTTGGTTAAATGTACATTACATAAAAGTCACTGGGCAGAACACTTTCATGGATGACACTATTCAGTGGTTCTCAACCATCTGGCCCCTTTAAATACAGTTCCTCATGTTGTGACCCAACCATAAAATTATTTTCGTTGCTACTTCATAACTGTAATGTTGCTACTGTTATAAATCGTAATGTAAATATCTGATATGTAGGATGGTCTTAGGCGACCCCTGTGAAAAGGTCGTTCGACCGCCAACAGGGTCGCGACCCACAGGTTGAGAACCGCTGCACTATATGATTATTTTTCTGAATTCAGCTTGGCTTTCTGCTCATGTTTTGGGGACACATCACCCCTCCCACCACACACACACCGACATGCACACATGCACTTACACATTTAATCACAACTATAGATATGATCTGTTTTTCCTGGATATACGTATATTGATTTAAATAGAGGTTTATGTGGCAAACATAACACATAAAAGAAAATAATTTATACCAGATGAAATTTTGTTTGAAAAAAAGGTAGCTTCAGAGTTATTTAAGGTAACATTGCCAGATAAAATACTGACCACCCAGTTACACTTAAATTTCAAATACATAAATGTTCTTTATCATATAAAATACTAGAGGCCAGGTACATGGACTCATGCACCAGTGGGGTCCCTCCCTGGCCTGCTGGCCCCAACCAGCCCAGATTGGGACTGGGCGAGTCAGGCCAGACACATCCTGGAGCCCTCCTGTGGTCCCTCCCTACCCTGATCAGCAAGGTGGGGTCCCTCAGCCTGCAGGAATTAGCTAAAATCGGCCTGGTGCATGGATTCGTGCAGGGCATGTCCAGCCGGTCTTGCCCAGTCCCTATTGGCCAGACCCCAGGAGCAAGCAAACCTACTGGTTGGAGCATCAGCCCCCTGGTGGTCAGTGTGCATCACAGTTACTGGTCAAATGGTTGCTTAGGCTTTTATATACATAGATGCTTACACTAAATGGTATTTGATGTTTATCTTAAATTCATATTCAACTGAACAGCTTACATTTGTATTTGCAAAATCTGGCAACCATCATCTAAAGATATCATTTAGTGGTAATATTTTAAACTTATAATTACCATGTAAATACCATACAATTTTACATTCTCTTTTGGAAGACACTCTTATTTTAATATAGTCCAATAAAAAAATTAAAAAAATTTGATCAATTAACTGCTAAATGTGAGAATCCTAGTAGGTTGAAACTATTTGACTAATTGATAAAAAAATTAATGCTTTTAGCAAACCTTAAATAATAATTTATTTTTCAGATGGCAGTAATAATTTCAAAAATGTATAGAAATTATTGCCAAAATTCTTTTTTCCCCTTTGTTTCCTCCCTCCCTTTCTTCCTCCCTCCCTTCCTCCTTTCTTTCCTCCCTGTTTTCCTGCCTTCCTGCCTTCCTTCCTGCCTTCCTTCCTTCCTTCTTTCCTTCCTTCCTTCTTTCCTTTCATCCTTTCTTTTCTTAACTGATTTTTTTTATTCTCCCC
>NW_006298312.1:4447326-4455054 GCF_000327345.1 Myotis davidii
CAGAGCATTTGTATTTGCAAAATCTGGCAACCATCATCTAAAGATATCATTTAGTGGTAATATTTTAAACTTATAATTACCATGTAAATACCATACAATTTTACATTCTCTTTTGGAAGACACTCTTATTTTAATATAGTCCAATAAAAAAATTAAAAAAATTTGATCAATTAACTGCTAAATGTGAGAATCCTAGTAGGTTGAAACTATTTGACTAATTGATAAAAAAATTAATGCTTTTAGCAAACCTTAAATAATAATTTATTTTTCAGATGGCAGTAATAATTTCAAAAATGTATAGAAATTATTGCCAAAATTCTTTTTTCCCCTTTGTTTCCTCCCTCCCTTTCTTCCTCCCTCCCTTCCTCCTTTCTTTCCTCCCTGTTTTCCTGCCTTCCTGCCTTCCTTCCTGCCTTCCTTAGTTCTTTCATTCCTTCCTTCCTTCTTTTTACTCTCACTATGATAGCTGACCTCAAAGATGGTCCCTAATCTCAATGCCATGTTTTCTGGTATTTGTGTACATTCCTTCCACATTGAATTAAGTCTGACATCATAGAATACAACAATCATGATGATAAGTTGCTTCCAATGCAAAATCTTAAAAGATATTGTTGCTTCTGCCTTAGCCTCTTGATCACTCATTCTGGGGGAAGCCAGCTGCCATGTTGTGAGAAGTATACATGTTGGAGAACTAGGGTCTCCTTCCAACATCCAGTGAGAAACAGGTCTCCTATCATAGCCATGTGAGTAAGCTATCTTGGAAACAGACACTCCAGCCCCAATTAGACTTTCAGATGATGGCAGTTCTGGCCAACATCTTAGCTGTAACCTCACGAGAAACTTTGATGAGTACATAAGGCAATCTGAGATGGCTAACTCTCAGAAATTGTGTGAGAAAATGTTTGCTGTTTTAAGCCACTAGGTTTTGTGGAGTACTTTGTCATGTATCAAAATATAATTAATACTCTCAGAAAATCTGCTTTGAATACAGTTTAAGAAAAAAAATCAATATTCCCTACTAATGCCTTCATCCCATGTAAATATCTTTGAGCCCATGAATCTCTGGAGCAAGTACAACATTCTTAAACCTGATTTCATCTGTTTTCAAAAGATCATACTTATAAAATCATCTAAATCTTGCTGTTCAAACCACATATTTTCCTAGCATGTCATTTCTATTTGAAGATTAGGAGAGTTTTTGTATTATTTATACAAATCTAGACCATTCCTCTCACCTTGTCTAAACTAAAGTCCTTGTAGCTGTAGGTATGTTAATACACAACTTGTGGAAGACTAACCTCCGTACAGCATGAATAACACACTCAACCTTGATGATTACCTTTCTGTCACACCACTTATAGTCTTTTCTTGTAGACAGGATTCTAATGATCCAAAGCAATAAACCTGTAAAACCTATGCCTAGAAGTAATTGCTATAGATCTTATACTGATTGTGGTCTCTATCGCCTGACCTTTCAAAGTCCCCAAGTATCAGAAACTAACATTTTTATGCAAAATTAAATGCCTTTATGTCCCTCTTTCATTAATATAAGAATCAATTCAGGAGCACATTCACATGGTATTGATACCTAAAACCAAACAAACAAAAGAAAACTTCCTTTATTTGGATCAAGCCAGCTCCTAACCCTCTTACTTCTTTATATCCTTATTTATCATTCTGGTGTCACACAATATTAATTTGTTTTTAACAATGTTCCTTTTCATTAACTGACATGTTTTCTTTTATGAAAGATCTCAGGCTTATGTTTCTACATGTTTATACTCAAGACTATCATGGGAATACTGTATCATAATATTATTTTTTTATTATTTTCTAATCCTCACCAGGGATATTTTTCCATTTTTTTTGAGAGAGAGAGAATGGAAGAGAGAGGGAAAGACAGAGAGAAACATCAATGTGAGAGAAACACATTGATTGGTTGCCTCCTGCATGCACCCCAACCAAGGCCCAGGCTGGGCAGGAGCCTGCAAGCAAAATCAAACCTAGGACCTTTCAGTCTGCAGACCGAGGCTCTATCCACTGAGCCAAACTGGCTATGGCTAAATTTGTATTTTTAGCTTTCATTCTGCAAAGGGGATAGAGATGTTCTTAGTCAGTTGGAGCCCCACCCTACTCCCTTCCTCATGCAATTTGAGAAGGCTTACGCAGGTGTGAGTTTTAGAGAGAATGGAAGATAGGGAGGATCAGGAGAGAGAGAGAGAGAGAGAGAGAGAGAGAGAGAGAGAGAGAGAGAGAAACATTGATATGAGAGAGACAATTGGTTGTCTCCCAGTGTGCCCACCTGGGATCCAGCCTGCAACCAAAGTATGTGCCCTTGACCAGGAATCAAACCCTAGACCCTGCAGTCCTTGGCCAAAGCTTTAACCACTGAGATAAACCGGCCAGCGCTGCATCATTTTATTTTGCCCTTTATTCACAGGCATTATTAATGATAACAAAGTGTAGTCATAAACATGAGACTCTCAGATTTACTATGTTACTTGTGTTTAATAAAACTACCCTACATGGTATAAAATTTTATTTTTATAATTTAAAATCTCATCACTTCTCTTTAATTCATTTTTCCCAATCATTTTTTCTACAATATGAAAATATGCAATGTAATGATTCCATCTTCCCCTGCCCCCCCTTTTTTTCTAAGGAATCTACAGAGCCAAACAATTTTGTCTTTTAACAACTGTTTTTATGTGACAGATTCATTATAAAGATGCTCAGAACCTGTGAAAAGAGAGAGACCAGGTATTTGGGCAGATGGAACTTATAAGTTCTATATTTTAGTATTCACTGCTGAATAGATGCAGACTACTGAAGCAGAAACATGGCCTAGTTTCTTATTTTATAGCATAAACATAAACCGAGGGGGAAACATCTATTTAAAATACCATATTTAAAACTAGTAATAAACTCTAAAATTAAGATAAATATTGCAGCTACATTTTCCCAATAGTATCCATATATTTAAACCTGAAATTCTAAGATAAAAGGGAAATATTCACATTTAAAGTTGGGCTTGCAGTGTCTGAAACTAGAGGAGAAGTACTAATTAAGATAATCATGCAAAAATATTCACCCAAAGGCTAGATTTTTAGAAAAAATCTGAAAAGAATCCCTGCTCATTTTAAAAAGATAGCCTTAAAAGTCCTATTACTTTGCAAAAAATATAACATAATTTTAACAATTAAACAACAACTAGAACAAGTATCAATGATAATTTATGAAGGGCAGCAAAATGTATTGTTTAATAATGATTATTGATTATGCGTATGACATTTGATAACACATTTCCTTCTTTTAGTGGACTGGCAGTCTGTCATAGGAGTGCTATTCTGACATCACCATCAGGAATTGCTTTTCTATTTTATTCATACCTCCTGAAATTATAAGGACTCAGGCCATATTATTTGCAGCCATAGGCTATTTCTGGAACTCTGCTTTGCAGTTTTTACTTAGCTTGTAAGGTTGAAAATTCAAAGTAAATCCACCAATCCTCCATTGTCTGTTCATCATCATCTATTTTCTTGACTATTTCATTATAGCACTTCCACGTTAGATCTGTCATTTTTACATCCAGCATGATATTCTTCCCCTTCCCTCACCTCTATGGTTTCCAGCACTATCAGTTGCACAAATTTTTTACACATTAAAGGTCAAAACTATTGACCAGAGTGCATAATAAATGCCAAGAAGCAAGAATACAGCGGTGGAAATGGCCCCTGATGCAGAGCACATGCAATCGAAGAGAGCCATGTAGAGCAGCCATTGCTAAGGACACATGCATCACAGTGTCCTAATGCCCTTCGATCAATTTTGAATAAGCTGAGAATAAGTAAGTCAGGGAATGGGAAAATATACATTAGCAGCCCCATGTAACATATTAGTATGCATGTGTGTGCATGAGTGTGTGTCGTTAAATAAACAGAGTAAGTCCACATCTTACTCTGGATTTACTTCCACTCACTTCTACCCGTCTCTTCCTTACTCATCACTCAGAAATGCTCTGCTTATAAAATTTGAATACAAAACATTTAATCATCTAGTCATCAACTTCTATGTCTCTCTCAGTTTCTCTTACTTGGCTACTCCTCTTTTCCTGTTTTCAAGTGTATCATGTCCATTTACTCCTGCTCTCACTATTGACCCACCTTTGTCTCTATTTCATTTCTATTCATTTTAAATCCAGGTGTTTTCATGCAAATAGCTACGACTTTCTTTCCCAGAGTTGTCTTTCTATCCCATTCATCTGGCAATGTCATCTATCCGCTTTGTTAAAGGACATGCTGGTTGCTGAGAGCTCCTGGAGAAAATGTAACAGTGAACACTAGTGGCACCACACCTCAGAGGGCTCCCAGCTGAGCTGGGCTTGGACTGGTTCTTGGCAGTTCTATAGTTTCCTCATTGGCTCTCTCTTCTGCTTTCCTCAGTGACCGTCTATTTCATCCTCCTGTCCCTTTCAACTTGCTAATATTCACCTTAAGTTTTACAGAGGACATGGAAGCAATTCGATGGTACCGTCCTCACTATGGGGTCAAATCTACAAACTTACCTGTATTTACCACTATTCATTTCACTTTCCCTTAAATTTAGGATTGGGGACATGGACCACTACTTAAGGACAATTCTTCAGATGTGGGCAAAAGTTTATCTCTTTTCACAACCTTAGGTATCCTACTATGCTTACTCTCCTTTCTCTTTCATGGAACTTTAGTAAAAACCAGATAATTTTTTGGTGTCTTCAGTTCACAAAGGAACCTCACCTTTTTCTGACCTTGACTTTTACCGCCCATTTATTCACCATTTTAAAATAAAATTTACCACCCATTTATTCTCCCTTTCAAAATCATATTTCATGAATGGGTTGACTAAAGTTTTTTTTTCTACGTCTAATCTCCCATTCACTTCTATTAGGACACATATGTAATGCCTTAATCAATAAAGAAAAAAATTAAAACAAAACAAAACAAAAAGAAAAGATTTCACATCCCAACTGGCTGGTGTAGCTCAGTTGATTGATCATCTTCCTGAACACCAAGAGGTTGCCAGTTCAATTCCCCAGTTGCCGGCTGGAACAAACCCCCAATAGAGGGCGTTCAAGAGGCAGCTGACCCATATTTCTCTCTCTTAATCCTTCTCCTTTCCTCTGATGAACATAGATGCTAAAATCCTCTACAAAGTCCTGGCAAATCAGATCCAGCATTACATTAGGAAGATCATACACCATGACCAAGTGGGATTTATCCCACGGATGCAAGGATCATACAATATCCACAAATCAATAAACTGAGAGAGCAAATTCACATAGTCATATCAATTGATGCAGAAAAAGCATTTGACAAAATCCAACGTCCTTTCTTGATAAAAGCCCTTAGCAAAGTGGGAATAGAGGGATCATACCTCAACATAATAAAAGCCTTATATGACAAACCTATAGCCAAAATCATACTCAATGACCAAAACCAAAACTATTTCCCCTAAGAACAGGAACAAGACAATGTTTCCCACTATCATCACTCCTGTTCAACATAGTACTGGAAGTGCTAGCCTTAGCACTTAGACAGGAAGAAGAAAAAAAGGCATCCAAATTGGAAAAGAAGAAGTAAAAATGTCATTTTTCACAGATGACATGATATTGTAGATAGAAAACCCCAAAGACTCCATCAAAAAAATCCTAGACTTAATAAATGAATTTGGCAATGTAGCAGGATATGAAATTAAAACTCAGAAATCTATGGCTTTTTTATACACCAATAATGAACTTACATAAAGAGAAATTAAAAAATAATCACATTTAAAATTGCAACAAAAAAATTAAAATACATAGGAATAAACTTAACTAAGGAGGTAAAATACTAGTTGGAAACCTACAAGACATTGAAAAAAGAGATACAGGAAGACATAAAAAAATGGAAGAATATCCTGTGCTCATGGATTGGAAGAATCAACATCATTAAAATGTCCATACTATCCAAACCAATCTATAGATCCAATGCAATCCCTATTAAAATATCAATGGCATATTTCACAAACCTAGAACAAAGTCTCCAAAAATTCATCTGAAATAAAAAAAAAAAGACCCTGAATAGCCACAGCTATCCTGAGGAAGAAGAACAAAGTAGGACGGATCTCAATATCAAATATTAAGCTATACTACAAAGCCACTGTCTTCAAAATTGCCTGGTACTGGCACAAGTACAGACATATAGACCAATAGAACGGAGCAGAGAACTCAGAAATTGACCCAAGCTAGTATGCTCAATTAATATTTGACAAAGGAAGCATACAATGGAGTCAAGACAGTCTCTTCAATAAATGGTGTTGGGAAAATTGGACAGATACATGCAAAAAAATGAAACTTGACCACCAACTTACACCATAAACAAAAATAAACTCAAAATGAATAAAGGACTTAAACATAAGATGGGAAACCATAAAAACCTTAGAACAAACCACAGACATATGTCGTAGCAATATCTTTACCAATACAGCTCCTAGGGCAATGGACACCGAGGAGAAAATAAACAAATGGGACTATATCAAAATAAAAAGCTTCTGCACAAAATAGAAACCTTGAAGAAAACAACAAGAAAGCCCACTGCACAGGAGAACATATTTGCCAGTTATATCAAAGAAACCAATGCATGGGAGAACATATTTGCCAATGTTATCTCTGATAAGAGTTTAGTCTCCAACATTTATAGGGAACTCATACAACTTAACAGAAGGAAGGCAAACAATCCAATCAAAAAATGGGCAAATAACAATAATAATAATAATAATAATAATATTATAAGGGACTATAACATGGGAAATTGGGAACATAAAGACTATTTAGGGAAATAAACTGATCTCACAGGTGCGTCTAGCATAGAGGGAACTGCAGGAAAGATGACAATCTGGTACTCAGATAAATCCAAGTCTGCATGAAACCTTAGTCACTACCTTTTTTAACATCTCAAATTAAACAACTATTAAATAGTGTTTTTTTTAATGAAAATGTCAAACTGTTCTTTAAAATTGAATATTTTACCCTAACAATGAAATATGCTATAATAAAACAACATATTGATCAACTTAAAAAAATGGGCAAAGGACATAAATAGACACTTTCCAAAAGAAGACATACGGAAGGCCAAGAGAAATATGAAAACATGCTTAAAGTCACTAATCATCAAAGAGATGCAATCGAAATGACAATGAGGTACCATCTCACACCTGTCAGACTGGCTATCATCAACAAATCAACAAAGGACAAGTGCTAGCGAGGATCCGGAGAAAAAGGAACCCTCTTGAACTGCTGGTGGGAATGCAGATGGAATGCACTGTGGAGAACAGTATGGAGTTTCCTCAAAATAAAAATGGAACTCCCATTTGACCCAGTGATCCCACTTCTAGGAATATACCCCAAGAAATCAGAAACACCAATCAGAAAGGATATATGCATCCCTATGTTCATAGCAGCACAATTTACGATAGCTAAGATTTGGAAACAGCCTAAGTACCCATCAACAGATGTGTGGATTAAAAGCTATGGTACATCTACACAATGGAATACTACACTGATGTAAAAAAAAAAAAAAAAAGACAGAACTCTTATAATTTGCAAGAGATGGATGGACCTGGAGAGCATTATGCTAAGCATAATAAGCCAGTCAGAGAAAGAGAAATATCACATGAAAACACTCATTTGTGGAATATAGTGAAAAACATAAA
>NW_006298312.1:4455157-4462138 GCF_000327345.1 Myotis davidii
GGGGGGGGGGAGGGGTCTGGGAGAGGTCATTGGAGGAAAAAAATAGTATTGTAATAGCTATGTATGGGCCAGGGAGGGTACTTGAAATATCAGGGGGACCACTCTGTAAAGTATATGATTGTCTAACCACTACGTCATGCACCTGAAACTAATACAGTTAAACTAATAAAATTGAATGTGAACTATAATTGAAAAAAAGATAGAAAATTGTATGTTATATGTTTTTCATCATAATAAACGTATATAAACATATTAAAATATTTTGTGGTATTAGAGTATTTGAAGAAGAAAATAATTTCTACATAAACTATATCATCACTTTGCTCTTAACGATTTTAAGCATGTTTCTGATTCCCAGACTAATGCACATAAGCAAATTTATTTTCTCAGTTAGATGAAAGAACACTTTTAAAGCCTTGAACCCATTTACAAAGAGCCAACACAATTTACTAAATGGTGCCCCAGTGACCTGAAAGGTTAATGCAGATCAAACATGCAAGTAGTTTTTAATCTTTGTTGAGAAGTTGATTCACTGTCTAATATGAGAACTCTCGTGACCTGCATCAGGCCTGCACATGTAGAATTATTTAAGTGTATCCAAATTCTCTTTAGTCATTCTCTCAAACTAAATTTGAGTCTAAATTCAGATATAAACCTTATGAAACAAGGGACTGAAGCCAAAGTATGCAACACCTTGATAGGAAGCTATCACAAAATTGTACATTTAAGAAAGGCAAGAGTTGACACAGGGTTCCGCTGAAGAAATTGAGGAGTAAGCCTATAAAAAGGGTTTGTTTTGAAATGTATATTTCTTCCATTTCTAGTCCATTGTTTCATATATTAGTCTATTACTCTAACAGGTATTTAAATAAAGAGACTTGAACTTTTGAGTGGTCTATATGTGCATGTCAGAAAACAAGAATTAGAGGATGCAGGACTATGAAGAGTTGGCAGAAAGAGCAGACAAAATGAAACTTCAGAAGCATTGCGGTATTGTATGCAGACACAATGTAAAAATTGGGGACTAAATATAAGTTCATGTCAAAGTTATGCAAACATTGTCATTCAGGGGTGTTCTAATTCCCTTTATCATTTGAACATAAAATTACTGGTGAAGATTTCAAATGATAAAGACGATCACACCACCCACACTCCACCCAACTAAGATTTGAATCAATAGGTGGGCAGGAATGAATGGGTATCTCCATATTTAATGAGCAGTTCTTTAGGCAATTATAAGGTATATCTAACACTGAAAACTGTTGCTTCTTTAAAAATAATACAGACCATATTAATATCAAGTTGTGATGTAATAATCTTGATTCCAGCTTGATGAACGACATACAAAACTACTTCTTTAGCATTTCTCTCTACACCAGCTTGGTCTCTTTCTGCCCCGCATTACACATGCTCTTAATAAAACAGTGCAGGCCCATCCCGAGTGGCTCAGTTTTGGCTGTTGTCATTAACAACCACGGTTGAATGACCACAAAATTCACCACAGAATTAGTGGTTCTCAACCTTCCTAATGCTGCAACCCTTTAACACATTTCCTCATGTTGTGGTGACCCCCAATTTTATTGTTACAAATTGAACATAATTAAAGCATAGTGATTAATCACAAAACAATATGCAAATATATATGTGTTTTCCGATGGTCTTAGGCGACCCCTGTGAAAGGGTCATTCGACCCCCAAAGGGGTCGCGACCCACAGGTTGAGAACCGCTGGAATAGAGACTGCTGTCCACCTAAACATTGCTGGCTGTTGGATCCCCAGGAGGAAATTTTCACTAATTATTACAACCAGCATATAAATAAATACCAAAACAAGGATAGGGTTCAAAAGATACATGTTGGATTTGTTTGTTACAATATTTTCTTAAATTGATGTTTATATGTTCAGTTGGAAGAGCTTCAATAATTTAATAGATGTTTTACACCTAGCTTTGCTGTGAAACCAGTTATGCCACAAATAATCTCATTGCTTTCCTGCTAATAAGAGCTAGTAAATATCAGCATGAATTTCTTGACCGGCTCCGGGGCTGAACACAAACTATTCCTTGCCAGTTCCCTACTCCTTACACACATGGAATACCTTTATTAATTGGTGATAACTCTTATAGATTTAAGCAAATAGAATGAAATGACAGTTTTCTGTAGAGGTATACAATAATTCTGATCCTGCCTTCAAAAACAGCTTCTATCAATTAGAATTGGTAATATTTTTTTGAGAAAATATGAAATCCTACCATAGAAAATTATTTAATTTGGAAGTGTTAGGGTCACCGAAGGAGGAATGCATGAGGCCGAAAAGGGTGAAAAATTATGAATTTATTAAGTCATCTGGATACCCAAATGGGCTGAGCCCCCAAATGGCCCCCTCCTCCAAAGATGGGGAGGCAGAGGTTTTTAAAGGACTCTAGGTGAGCTTTTTCTTGGAGAAGAATTCTCTGTGCAGGTCCAGATTCTGGGAAGTCCTGAGGGGAGAGATAATGGTCTTAGCAAGTGGAATGTCCGTTGTGAAGTGGCCTAAAGGTCAGCTCCCAGGGGAGGGGGTATCAATTTGATTATTTGATCAGATCTTACATTCCAGCCTTTTTGTTTTATGGAATAGGGACAAAGGTCATATCATCTGTAATTACTTCCTACTGAGGGGGGGCATCAAGATCACAGGGGAATGGACTCTGCTAGTAGTCGGCTGGACAAGGGGTCGTAGCGGCATGATTTCCCCAAGAGCCTGGTTGGTGAAGCTCGAAAACAGTCCTGTTGAGTGAGTTGGGAGGTAAAAGCTGGTCCTGAGGTTGCCATAGCATCACTTGTCTGGTTTTGCTGCTTTTCTGGGCCTGGAGCTGAAATACAACTGAGGCCTAGATATTATCTTTAGGGAGGAAAAGATCAAGGGTGTAAATTGCCTGACTAGTGATTTGAAAGGGGAGGATAGGTTACCCTGGGGCAAGGTACTTATTTTGCCAGTTTGGGCATCCATAGCTTTCTTATAGGTCCTGAGACAGGGTTTCAAAATATGGTAGAGCAGTGGTCATGCTCACTCCTTATGGCAGTTCCAACACCTGCTGAGATACTGAGAGTTATGAGGAGAGGGATTATCTGGACTGTCCTTTTGTGTCAGATATAATGGGTTACAGAGACAGGTAAAGACTGATTATTGGGGGCTACAACTACATTGGGTGAGAGAAGAGAGTATAGATTCCTATCCAGTTGGAGGTACATGTATGTGTTTCCCCACAGAGGAAGAAGGATCCCTGATCATGGAGACAAGCTGAAAGACGTGGGGCGAAAAGGTGGACTAAAGGGTATGAGGTTCATTTTCCCGGTTCCATGCTTCAGGGCAAGAGGGTAGTCACCATGGCTCTACTAATAAGGTGGCGGATAAAAGTAGGCAGGAAAAAAAAGGAATGCTAGAATGGGCTGTTACCCAGGGGAAAAGCAAAAGGGAAGGAAAGGAGCAATTGAAGTCTCAGACCTGGATGGTTGGTTGCAAGCTGATGAGGGGAGATGGCCTATTGCTATATTGCCCTGTGACCTTGTAAAGCCTAAAGGGGTTGGGGTGATTAGTGGGATGTATAGAGTGATAGGACCTGTGACCGGGATGGAGAAAGGAGCTACCTTAGCAAGAGATTGAATATAAGAACGAAAAGAAGAGGGGCTTGATTTGCCAGGGCTATAGGATAATTATCTAAAAGGGTCTCTGCCTTTTTGAGAAATATAGTTCCCTTTTCCTTTTTATAAGCTAGAGTGTTTTTTGTCTGATTCCATCTCTTGATTGGTGTAGGGATGGTGGTATATGCTGAGACGAGAGGGAAAGGCAGAGCCAGCAATTCCTGGCTAAGTCTAGATTGGTCTGGTTTAGGAGGGAATGGGTAAGGTTAAGTGTTCGTTTGAGATGAGTGGAGATGAGAAAGTTTCTTATGGCTGTAGGAGAGGAGGATTGGGATAGGATGAGAAAGAGAGCTAGTTCACACTTCCAGGTTCAGGGTTGTGCCAAGCGGAGAGAGGGTACGTTCAGGATCTAGAAAGAAGGCTATCTTGTCCCATCGATAATCAAGTCCCCGTGTAGAAGGCAGTCCCAGGGGAAGGTGAGATCCTGATGCAAAGGGAGCAGGAGCAGTAGCTAGCACCTGGAGGATGTCTATTGGAAGAGGAGCTGGGCTTTCAGGGAAGTTAGGGTTATTATGGTACATAGGGAGCACGTGCAGGAGTGCTCGCTCATTCATCCTCTTCTTCTGGGATGTGGGTAGGGCGGAGTCTGGTGGGCCTGATCTGGTGGCTGTGATACTCAGGGGACTCCAGCTCATGTGATGGAGGTGTTCTGGGGATGGGTTTTAATCTGGAAAGGTGGAATCATGGTGTGTGTCCTGATAGTTAAGCCACAATTGGAGCAGTTAAGAGTACCTGATAAGAGCCTTGCCCTCAGGGCTGTAAATTATTGATAGATTTTCTTTAGGAGGAGTAGCGGGGATGTCTCCTGTAAAAGTTGAAGGAAGACCTGATCAGCATGTTCTTCAGTAATTGTATGATGAGATTTAAAACATAGTCTCCAAGAGTGGTCTCTGTGGAAGGTAAGTTTCCTAATAAAAAGGGCCTTCCATACAGGAGTTCAAAAGAACTAAGAAAGAAAGATACATTGGGGAATTGCCCTGATGTGCATAAAGGCTAGAGGTAGGAGAGTAGTTTAAAGTTCTTTATTTTGGGAGTTAATTTAGTTAGGCGAAATTTAATTAAGAATTTGCCTTTTCTACCTTGCCTGAAGATTGGGGCTGGTTGCTGGTTAGGAGGGTTGGGTTTGGGGAATCTACTACATACATGTGAGGGAGGGGATGTATTAGGGGGTGGTGGTTGGTGGTCTGTGGGGTCAAAAGTAGATTAAGAATCAGAAGTGTTACGGGATATGCTGTTTTATGTGATGGGGAAGAATCCGATAGGTAGAGCAGGATTGACAGGGAGACGGTCGAGACTGGAGGGTGAAAAGGCCTGGATGTAGGGAATCTTTGATCATTTTCCATTGCAGTGACAGCAATTATCTAAATGATGCAATGTATTAAAATTGAAAGTGCTGTTTGTCCCATGAGAGAGGAAGGGTGAGTGACAGACCACCAATCCAAAGGTGACTGTTTAGGGCAGGCATCCCCACTGCTAAACAAATCACCACGAGAAATGATAGGTGACCCTCTGGACTGGGCGTCCCCAACCTAGAGGGACCCAAAGCCAAATGGCTTAGCGCTAGAACCTTCAAGATGAGAGACCGAGAAGTTAGTGAGAGAGAGTGGGTGGAAGACTCGAGAGGAGATGAAGGAAATTGTGGAACGTCACTCACCTAGAGAAGATTGGCTGGTGTGGGTGGAGGGTCAGCAATGGAGTGTCCTGATCCATGTCCTTGGCTGGTTTGGGGAAACTCCAGAGCGGAGAGATAATGGTCTTAGCAAGTGGAATGTCCATTGTGAACTGGCCAAAAGGTCAGTTCCTAGGGGAGGGATTATCAATTCGATTGTTTGATCAGAATTTACAGGAAGTAATAGTAGTTGAAATTTCTTAGATAAAAATATGCTGGTTGAAATATAGACTTCCTAGTTTATTAATGAGAAATATTAATGTTGTAATATTCATAAACATATCTGATAGCGAGTGACAAAAAGCGCTCTATATGAATTACTAGAATATGTTGTGCAATAGTCTGTTTATCTATCGCTTAGTGAACATAGTCATCTTTAGTGCTAATTCTTGTCTTGAAGGTATGCTTGTATAATCTATTAATAAAATTATCACCTATAAATTAAGTATTATTTTCAACTTTTTAGACTAACATCATACATAGAATTATATCAATGTTGGCATTATTTAAACACATCATTGACCTTGGAAGTACCAGTTCCCATTACCATTAATGAAATATGAGGTTAAGTTGCCTAGATGCATTTGACCCTGAGAATATCATGTTTCCTATTTTCAGGTTAAAAAGCACAACAATGTGCATTTTCCTCAATAGACAGAATTGGTCTTATCACTATAACACAGTGTGATCTAGTTTTTACAGTTTCCTTTATGGAACAGAGAAGTGATACACAGGTAATTAATTTAGAAAATCTTGATTGCCCTGAATAAAAAGTAGATCAGGTAATAAAATCTCTTTACCTTTTTACATTGCAGGCCAAGTTAAATTAAAATAAATGAAAAAAAAAACCTGTTGGCAACCCTATTCCATTGGTATCTGTATTAATTTGAACAAAATTATTATTTAATTTAAATGTACACAGATATAAGCAACTGCCCATTAACATCATCTTGCTATTTGTGTTCATGTCCAGAGAGGGAGTCAAGCCTCCCTGTTCCTGTAGTTCCTGCTTACTTGTGTGGTTTTTTGGTCTCTTGTTTTCTTCCAAAACATAGATTTGGTGGGCGTATTGTTCTGGCCTCAGAAGAAACACAAGTAACTTGCAAAGTGTCATTTGGTGACGTAATATATTTCTTAGCACGTATATTGCAATTTTATGGTAATTTTTCCATGTTTATTCCTTAACCTTCTGTTTTCTACTCTATCAAACCTGTTGTCAGTAAAGTCTAGACAACAAAATACATGGGGCTGGAAATAAAAAAAGTATATATACACTAGTTTTCCTATTATATCCTATATAATAAAAGGCTAATATGCAAATCGACCAAACGTCAGAACAACAGGTCACTATAACATGCACTACCACCAGGGAGCAAATGCTTAATGCAGGAGCTGTCCCCTGGTGGTCAGTGTGCTCCTACAGGGCAAGCGCTGCTCAGCCAGAAGCCGGGCTCATGACTGGTGAGCACAGCAGCAGTGGTGGGAGCTTCTCCTGCCTCCACAGAAGCACTAAGGATGTCCGACTAACTGCTTAGGCCCGCGCCCCCCAAGGGCTCCCGGACTGCGAGAGGGTGCAGACTAGCCTGAGGGCACCCCCCCAAATGCACAAATTTCTTGCACTAGGCCTCTAGGA
>NW_006298312.1:4462677-4464928 GCF_000327345.1 Myotis davidii
TAACTCTGTGACTAGCAGGTTAAACCTTGATAAAGTATTTTTTGTTTTGTTTTCCCTTTCTCATACAGAGGGAGAGTAGAAGACTGACATGATAACCTGAAACAAACTATAATAAGGTCACCAAATCTCTGTTCTGTATCTTGCTTTTTAGGTAACTTTATGGTCTAGTGCAGGGGTCCTCAAACTACCGCCTGCGGGCCACATGCAAATACAAATATTGTATTTGTTGCTGTTTTGTTTTTTTTTTACTTCAAAATAAGATATGTGCAGTGTGCATAGGAATTTGTTCATAGGTTTTTTTTTGTTTGTTTGTTTGTTTTTTAAAACTATAGTCTGGCCTTCCAACGGTCTGAGGGACAGTGAACTGGCCCCCTGTTTAAAAAGTTTGAGGACCCCTGGTCTAGGGCAAGGCACTTGAAAACTTTTAAACCAGAGTTGTTGTTTGTTTAATGTGCTCAATGACTAGATTGAGTTAGTTGATTTCCAAAGCACTTTTCTGATGGTTATATTTTATAACATGCAGTGTTAAGTGTACCTTCATTAGAAATGGGAAGAGCTTTTTCCACTAGTAATTTTTGGTTTTACCATCTATAATGGTTATGTAAAACAAAAATAAACAAACAAAAAAACCCACAACCTTAGGTAGCATTTGGTGTTTATGTTGTGATGGTTTGTTAAGATCACTGAATTGCAGAATAAGATCCATTCTAATTTAACAACTAACCTTTAATATCCTATCTAATAAAGAGGTAATATGCAAATTGATCATCACTCCAACACACAAGATGGCTGCTCCCCTGTGGTCAAAGATGGCCGCCCCCATGGGGACACAAGATGGCCGGCAGGGGAGGGCAGTTGGGGGCAATCGGGCCAGCAGGGGAGCAGTTAGGCATCGATCAGGCTGGCAGGGGAGTGGTTAGGGGATGATCAGGCAGGCAGGCAGGCAAGTGGTAGGGATCCAGCAGTCCTGGTTTGTGAGAGGGATGTCCGACTGCCCGTTTAGGCCTGATCTCACCGGGATTGGGCCTAAACGTGCACTTGGACATCCCTTGAAGGGCTCCAGATTGGAGAGGGTGCAGGCTGGGCTGAGGGCAACGCCCCCATGCATGAATTTCATACACCAGGCCTCTAGTTTAGTTATAAAACTAAACTTTTATCTGCCCATGACATTAATGGTAAACTGGATGTCTTTGAATAACTTTCTTTCAATGTTATTGTGAACTTTTAAATACTATATGAAGTCAGAAGTGAAAGAAGAGAGGGAAGCACATCCAAACTCTCTTCCAAGTCAGCATTACTCTGATACTAAAGCCAGACAAAAACTCTACAAAAAAGAAAATTCCTGATAAATATAGGTGTAAAACTCCCCCCAAAATATCAGCAAACCAAATTAAACAATGCATTAAAAGTTGAAACAGATATTTTTAGGGGTGAAAAGACAGGTTTTAGAAAATTTTAGAAATTAAGTAGCCTGAGGGCACCCCCCCAAATGCACAAATTTCTTGCACTAGGCCTCTAGTATATAAATAAGTTTGTGAAAATATGATTTAAATGTAGTTTCATTGGTATTTTGATCAGACATACTTTATCAGGAATAAAGAGACTCATACTGCATAGAGTTCATAGAGTTACATTGACCATGAAGAGAAGTTGAATTAATTCTAGATCATGAATTTTTCTTTCATTAGCAAACTATGAAACTAATATGACTTATAAACTAACTCAATAAACAATTGACAAAACTGATTTGAAAGGTCTTTCAGTATACTTTCAGTCAAATGGACAATATAAAGTAGATATGATTATTTTTTGACAATTTTTATTTTTACATGACTCAGTTTATTCAGAAGACCATTTTGGTATGGAATGGGGTAGAAAACACATCCTTGTGAGAAATTTTGTTTATGTTGATCAATGGGAGTCAGAGAAAAATCTTATCCTTATAGTCTAGATACGAATAAACTACAAAATTAAAAAAAATATCACTTGAGATGTTTTTTCACCTATCTATCTTTTTTAACTTAATAGGTGGGCCTTGCAGAGGCAATTCAAGTTAATTTGATTTCATCTTCTGTTTGGGAATACTACTGACTATGGACTGCATCACTAGTATGATGATTTGTACCACATCCTGACCACCTATTACTTGCTCATGCTATAACTGTCCTTTTCTCAGTTATTTAAATAAATGTATTTAAATGTTTTTTTTTCTTTTTTTCACCATGTTAGGCAAACTTAAAATTATATATAT
>NW_006298312.1:4465934-4467349 GCF_000327345.1 Myotis davidii
TTGGACATCCCTTGAAGGGCTCCAGATTGGAGAGGGTGCAGGCTGGGCTGAGGGCAACGCCCCCATGCATGAATTTCATACACCAGGCCTCTAGTTTAGTTATAAAACTAAACTTTTATCTGCCCATGACATTAATGGTAAACTGGATGTCTTTGAATAACTTTCTTTCAATGTTATTGTGAACTTTTAAATACTATATGAAGTCAGAAGTGAAAGAAGAGAGGGAAGCACATCCAAACTCTCTTCCAAGTCAGCATTACTCTGATACTAAAGCCAGACAAAAACTCTACAAAAAAGAAAATTCCTGATAAATATAGGTGTAAAACTCCCCCCAAAATATCAGCAAACCAAATTAAACAATGCATTAAAAGTTGAAACAGATATTTTTAGGGGTGAAAAGACAGGTTTTAGAAAATTTTAGAAATTAAGGGGAGCATTGAAGAAACACAGGGATGCAGAACAGCAGAAGGTATATTTCCATAGAAGAGGGGCACTGAAAAGCTGCAACAGGTACCTTTCCATAGAATGAGGGAGCTGGTAACATCAAAAGGTCTATATTTACAAAATAAAGAGAAGGAAGCCCTTCTTTCAGAAGGAATGGAAGGAAGCCCAAAGGAAACAGGAAAACAATGAGAAAGTAGGGGGGAGAACCTCACATGTCCCATGTGAGGACCTTTGAGCCCAGGAGTTACTATAGTAACCAGTTGAAGGAAATAGTGAGCAATCAGAGGGGATATCAAGGCACCAAGATCTGCAGCCTTTATAAGCCATAGGAAAAAGGAACTCAGTGGGACTTTTTCCCTCTCCCCATGTGGGAGTCTGTACTTGTTCTTCAATAAATCTCCATCTTTGCTATACCACCTTCTATTCGTGATTCATTCTTTGACTCCAGTGGACAAAGAATCTGGGTTCCAGTCCAAAAATTCTGCATCAAAAGGATCACACACCAAGACCAAGTTGAATTTATCCCCGAGGTATAAGGATGTTTTAATATATGCAAATTAATAAACATGATAAACTGAATTAACAGATGAAGGATAAAAATCATATGATCATCTTGATAGATGGCAAAAAAGCATCTGACAAAATTCAACCTTATCTCATAATAAAGACTCTCAACAATCAGGTATAGAAGGGAATAACTCAACATAATAAGGCCATGTATAACTTGCCCATAACTAATATTATACTGAAAGGTGAAAGCTAAACTCTTTTTCAAGATGAGGGGAAAAAAAAGGATTCCACTGGCACTACTTCTATTCAACATAGTACTGGAAGTCCTAGCCAGAGCAATTAGGTAAATAAACAAACAAACAAACAAATAAATGAATGAATCAATATCCAAATCAGAAAGAAATGATCATGGTGATCATTTACAATGCATACATCTATCCAATCATCTTTTACACTTTAAA
>NW_006298312.1:4467474-4484997 GCF_000327345.1 Myotis davidii
AAAATTTTAAAGTCATTTTGAATTATAAAGAATATAAGGTTCAACACATAAAAGACACTGTTTACTTTTTAAATGACTTTTAATTTTACATATTCTTTTTCTACAAAAAGATATTGAATGCAAATAAATGCTAAATAAAATCATAGGACCACACAATAGTTTCAGGGATACTTAATACTAAAAAATTAAATTTCCATTAAAATGGAAAATGAGACTTAAATGATTGTGGAAATATAACTCAAATGGTATAAGGTAATGTGCCTAAAGAATTTGTTAGTTAAGTTACATATTTTGTTACAATCTCAGGCCTGAGATTATTCTGCAAAAAAAAAAAAATATATTTCATTACAACAGTACATGTTCTGATTTGTTTTCCTGAAGAGCAAATGTTTTCAGAGTAGAAAACATTAACATATTGCTTTAGTATGGTAGAAAAATAGACCATCTATCATCTTGTTTTAAGGGAAAGTTCACGGATCAGCTCTTGCATGCTGTTTGTGCGTATTTCCTACACTTTGCATTGCTAAATAATTGAGAACATTAGCTCCCAAACCATGAAAAATTTATTTTAACATGATGTATTATTAATCAATTTAATTTAAAATGATCTGGAAAGTTCCAATTTCAGTTGTGATGCTTGAAGATAAAATCAAGCAGAGGTTGGTACTTATTAAAATTGTGTTAACTCCTTGTTGCCCAATTTTAATTTTTTTTTCAAAAGTGGGTCAAACTCTAATGAAAACTGCATAAAAATGATAAGCTGACCATTTTAGTCTACAAGTTCATTCAAATATGTATGACAAAAAGCTATAACAAATTTAGTCAGTCAACCCTTCAGTAATTAGCAATATTGTGCTGACAATTTTAAATCCTACATCAATACACACACACACACACACACACACACACACACACACACAGTGTGTAATTTGAAAACTATGTAAAAATCTTCCCCTTTCTCCTCAGTGCTGACAGTTTGGTTTATGTTTTGCCTCCCCAATTTGATAGAATTGCAAAGTAATTCTTAAAAACATTCAGTGCTTTTGAGATAAAGTTAGAAGACCAATGACTGCTCAGGTAGCTCCTGTGTCCCCAAGAAATAATAGTCTGAGAGTTAAAGTAGGGTCCCATGAACACATAAATATCCAGTCATTGTGATTTCTAGTCTTTCATAAAGAGTTTTGACATTTCAGAGTGTTGTGCATGTCTCCCACATTTGGATGCTGGCAGAGGTCCCATTGCTTCAGAGCTACCAATACAGGGAGCTCCTGAAGTACCAAAATTGCACTGGAGTCCACGATGTGTTTCTGCAACCAAAATGCATTCTAAAATGGGGAAGATGGGAGATTCTAGTCTCTATTTTTGTTAGGAAGACCAAAGACATACTGTTTAATTTATCACTTATGAAGGAGCAAGACAGAGAGAGAAAGTGGCCTGGACCTGATAAGCCCATTGTCTTTTGTCCCACTCTCAGTGATAATACACACACCATACAATAGCATTTGCAAATATTGCCAGTGTGGGTAATAATAGAGTGAAACACTTTTGACTTATGTGTCCTTCCTTTTTCCTGTAAATCACTTAATCCTGTAAATCACTGTTACTTGAATATAGCCCTTGCAATTTTGATAAATTAAAATATATTTAAATGTTGGAGGAAGACTTAGGAATGTATGAACCTGTGTGGTAAAGGAAATGTGTCTTCCCTATAGAAGGTATTTTGCCTGAAGTATTATCACAGAAAAAGAAAAGAGTTGGTTTCAACAAGTTTTAGTTGAGATACATTTAGGGAAAATGAAAAATTTACTTGAAAAGGATAATATGAATGGAAAAGCTGGGAGATCTTTTCTGTAAAATTTCTAACAGAAAATATTTTTCACTAGGATTTTATTGTGTAGGCTATTTCTATTTATTGTATACTAGAGGTCCAGTGCACAGAATTCATGCACAGGTGGGGTCCTTAAGCCTCGCTGGCATTAGGGCCATCTTGCCCAGTCCCGATGAGGGCCAGGCTGGCCAGAGCCTGCCGGACAGTACCTCCCGGATGAGGGGAGGAATGGAGGAGGGATTGCGAGAAGTTTGCCAGCTGTGGGGAGGAACTGGGGGAGGTTGGCTGGTTGGGAGGTGGACAGGTGGGAGCATACTGACCACCAGAGGGCAGCTCCTGTGTTGAGCATCTGCCCCCTGGTGGTCAATGCGCATCATAATGACTGGTCGACCTGTCATTCTGGTTGCTGTGGTTGTTCAGTTGTAATGGTTGCTTAGGATTTTATATATATAGACTAGTGGTCTGGTGCACGAAATCTATGCACATTAAAAGGGAATTAATTAGAGGAAATATTTTAATATTGCTATTTGCCCTTTCTCTATGATAGAAGTGTCAGAGATGAAAGAAAATTAGTAAAATGTATATGAAAATCTCCCTCCTGTCAGAGTACGGGGCATGATACCACAGGACCCAGAGTCAAATCCCTGCCCACCTGTGCACACCTTGAAATCGCGTGAGACCCAGTCCCAGCCAGCCCCACCCCCGTCAAGCCCTGCAGGATGGGGGTGGGGGGTGCAGCCTTAGGTCCCGCATTAAGCCCTGCTGGCAGAGGCAAGGCCTCAGGTCTACTGTCAAGCCCCACTGTGTGGGAGGCAGGTCCTCAGATCCCCCAGGGTAGGGGGTGCGGCCTCAGGTCCCCCAACCCAGCCTCAGGTCCCCCGGCCCTGGCACCAGGATGGGGGGGCACAGCCTTAGGTCCCTTGTCCTGGCCTCAGGTCCCCCAGTGCCAGGGTAGGGGGTACAGCTTCAGGTCCCCCAGCCCAGGCTCAGGTCCCTCAGCCCTGGCGCCAGGGCACGAGGGTTCCAGGGCATGATGACCATTTCATATCAGCTCTTTATTATATAGGATGCTTTGTAACTACATATATTAAATTTATTTTCTTCTGGCATATATGTCTAATTTCTCTCCAGAGAACAAGAACCAGGTCTTACTCATCTTGGTACCCTGCATGGCCATGGTAGAAGACTTAATATATGTTTGTTGATTTAAACAACTCCAAAGCTTCATCTGGCTATTTGAATTTCTATAATTCAGCATATTAGCTATTTATCATGTGGGCTCTTCTCATATTTAAAGTCTTCCGTATTTCATTCATGGCCAGTAGAATTTGCCATCCAAAAGAATGACTCAACACAATGAAATGCCAAACACCAAGACACTGTTTATTCATGATAATCTTATCATCACTTATTAAAACACCCACTTCTCTTGTCTTATCTTAAGCAGAGAATTTGCCATACCCACTCTGAGTTGAGCTCTAAGCATACATTTTCTACCATTAAGGCTAAAATCCTATACTCTTACTAATTCAATTTTTAATGATTGCTCAGAAAAATTATATTTCACACATCTCATCCAATAACAAAAATCACAAAGTGTTAATGAATGAAAATGGTTATACATTTCTGATGATAATATGTTCAAATCATTAACACCATGTATATACTTACATATTCCAGAGTTACCATTCTTTTGGGAAATAAATCTGGGATGTCACAAAAATAAATTAAGATCAAACTGAAACAGAAATAAAGCAGCTTGGTTTTACAGTCATTTATATTTATTTAGAGAACAAAAAAAGAAGAAATCTTTCTATAATTTCTAGCTTTGTTTTGATGATGTGATAATTACTTAACCCAAGGAAATCTCAGTAATAGGCAGATAAAAATGGCTTTAAATGAAGCCAGTTTGGCTCAGTGGATGGAGCGTCGGCCTGCGGACTGAGGGGTCCCGGGTTCGATTCCGGTCAAGGGCATGGACCTGGGTTTCAGGCACATCCCCAGTGGGAGGTGTGCAGGAGGCAGATGATCGATGTTTCTCTCTCATCGATGTTTCTAGCTCTCTATTTCTCTCCCTTCCTCTCTGTAAAAAATCAATAAAATATATTTTAAAAAATGGCTTTAAATATGAAGAAAGTATATGAAATGTCAAAGTATAATGTAAGCATATGTTTCAAAAATAAAAAAGAGAATAGAATTGAATTATGAGATAATGTAGCTATAAATATGGGAACAAAGTTTAATTTCAATATTAAATGGAGGACACAAATCAAAGAAGAGGATTTCAAGGGAAGTCAGTATTTGCAATGACATGAGGATAATTTGTTTTGAGCTACTTTAGTATTAATAAAACTTTTATTTTAAATTAAGTAAAAATTAAAACAAAACATGAAGGAGAAGAAAATGCCCAAACGTTTGGCAAAGCTGCCCAGGTGTTGATAGCCTGAGCCCTATCAGTACAGTAAATGTTAGAATTCCTATAATAATAATAAAAATAGTTATTTTAGTATAGACAGTTAATAGTTTTTAATTGAGATCATCATGTAAACTGCATTCAATTTAATTTGGTTTTCTATTACATGCTTTGATTTGCACTTGAAAATCAGTTTCTCTATTTGGATCTACCTGACTCATTTCATTCACTGTGTACAGTCTATCTGTAGCTCAATATCTTATATCCTGAATTGACTTCATCCTATCTAATAATAGACAAACAGGGTAATTGACCATACCTTCGCTAGCTTCCCATTGGCTAATCAGTGAGATATGCAAAATAACCACCAAAAAAGATGGGGGTTAATTTGCATATGTAGGCCCGAAGTGGTGGAGGGAAGGCTGAAAGCTGCTCCAGCCAGAACAGCAAAAGCTTTGAAGGTGGCCCTGGCCAGAGCAGCGAAGGCTTTGAAGGCAGCTCCGGCTGGAGCAGCGAAGGCTTGAAGCGTGGTTCTGGCTGTAGCAAAGGCCTGGGTCCCCGGTGCTGAAGGAAAATTGGTGCAGGCAGCCAGGGGAAAGGAAAGCCTATTGCACGAATCTTTTCATGCAACAGGCCTCTAGTTTAATATATAAGTAATACCAAATGTAAAAGTACTCTTTAGAAAGTGGGTTGGTATTTAACAAAAGAAAATCTCAGCTCAATCTATGCTCAAGTTTTATTATGGCTATTTGTATAGTTGATGATGTGCAGGAGGCAGCTAATCGATGTTTCTCTCTCATCGATGTTTCTGACTCTCTCTCTCTCTCTCTCTCTCTCCCTTCCTCTCTGTAAAAAATCAATAAAATATATTAAAAAAAATAAAATAAACCTTGAGGTAAAGAAACCTTTATTCCAATAATTAAAATTTCATTCTCTCCTTCTACATAACTGGACACTTAAACTTATTTTAGGCTCTAAATGAACTAGGATTACTTGGATGGGAAGATAAAACATGAAAAAAATAAAAAATAAAGAAGTACTATGTGTGGCCTCAGCTTAGAAGGCAATTTAGGACCTAATCTGAAATTGTAGATTGAATATGTGAAGCTGTCCTCTATACATAAGTACAAACACATACATTTTCTGCCAGTAGGAAATATATCATTTCAATATGCTAAATATTTAAGTTTGTCTATTTCATTGATGAGGTCATAAAAGTTTTAAGTCAGAATCTTCATTATTTAATAATTTCATACTAATTTAATAGTTGTAATCTTTATTGTTTAGTCTGATCCTTTGGATAGATAGCACACACACTGCTCTACTGTGCTGTGTCTCATTTATTCTTAGATTAGTGAAGAGATCTGACGAATGGCAGAATATATCATCTAAATAATCACAAACAACAACAATGTGCATACGATTCCAAACCTTCAGGGCTTCACTGAATTTTAGGCAGAAAAAAAGTACAAAATTGCTAGAGCATTTTGCTTTTGACAATAAATTTCTAGTAGAAATAGAGAAACCCCCCCCAAAAAAAAAATACACTGAATTAATAATTTTTGACTAAACAGTGACAAAAAACGGACATAAACACAAGAATTTTGTTCACTATTTTTTCACTTCGGATAAACAAAACGGACTCCTCTCAGGAACTGATATAAAACAAGAAACTTAAAAACAACAAATTTCAGTGAACACATGTTTGGAGAGTAGTATTTTTGCTGGGAATAGATCTGTACTCTATCATATATCCTCATTGAGATCCAAGAATTAAAAAAAAAAAAAAATGAACTATTTATGTCATGCATATTCTTATCCCAGCACTGTTTCAACTTTGTTGTTGCATTTAATTTTTTTTGTTTGGTTTTTGATATAGACCTATTATTATACTAGTACACATTTTACCAATGAGAATACTAAATTCAAAGGGTTTTGTAACATACTCAAGATTATAGTTTACTAAGTAATAGAGCTTAATTTGAAATTCAAGGTTGTCTGCCCCCGAGGTCATGCTCTAGTGGACTAACATATCAGTTCCTGCTCAATAAACTATACTATTTCTGTATGAGCCCTTTATCAGGTAAAAACTTGCACGGTAAGAGAGTTTTGTTTTGATAAATGAATAGAGAATTATCTGATAAATTTCTCTTCAAAGTACTATTAAATATAGTAAATAATAAGTTACCTGATAAAGAAAAGGCTGTTTATAAGGAAACCATTTTTAGAAAAACAATATTCTATGGGGTTTCCATCCAACATACCACTTAAAATTACAGACATTCTACTAGGACAGTGATAGCGAACCTTTTGAGCTCGGCGTGTAAGCATTTTGAAAAACCCTAACTTAATTCTGGTGCCATGTCACATATAGAAATTTTTTGATATTTGAAACCATAGTAAAACAAATATTTAGATTTTTTATATTTATTTTATATATTTAAATGCCATTTAACAAAGAAAAATCAACCAAAAAAATGAGTTTGCGTGTCATAGGTTTGCCATCACTGTACTAGGAGATGTGGAAACTAAGAGAAAAACATGCATCAGAAATTACTCATTGACAGCATTTGATATAATCTTTCAGCTGGATATAGTGATTATTCATCTTGATACCTATAATATCATACTCCAAGTGGATATAAAGATTTCTAAGTCTTTAGAAGCTCTCACAGTTTCAATGTACACTTATTTTTTTGTATACCAAAAAGTTTTAGAAATTTCTACAATAAAAAATAAAACAAAAAGCCATTATGTGTCAATGTAGTTTCCGATGCTCATTTGACTATAGGACTCTTCTCATTCGACACTTATAAGAGTCTGAGTGTTCAATCCAGAATTTGCTACAGCTTATTATATTAGAATTCATACTGAATCCCTACAACCTCCCAAATGTCATCCCAAATTGACAAATTGCATGAATAGTGATGTGGGAGAAAAAAACTTAGCAAACTCACAAAATTTTCTCCCAAATAATATTTACATATTTTTGAATACTTATAACATTTGAGATATTCTGTAACCACCTGATTTACATAAACTGAAGAAAGAGTGAATAGATTATTAATATACATTTATCTCTTTGATATCATTTTCTTAAATTTCTTAATTATCCCTAATTTTCACACTCTTATCATTGTCCTTTTTCCAATTAATCAATGATAAACTTACATATGAAATGTATTTGCCAAATATATTTACACATTGATGTATACAGCAATATGTTTTCAAGTTATGTTCTGCATTTTTTCTCTTATTGAAATAGATTTGCTTAAATATCTTTTGTTTAAAGCTTTGTTTAAAATGATACTTTTTGCAAGCTTAATACTAAGCTAAATTAAAATGTAGTCAAGGGCAGGGAAAAAAAGACATATGTAATACCCTTTGTAATACTTTAAGCAATTTAAAAAAAATAAAATGATTAAGCATTTATTAAGCTACCCTTGAACAAAAAACACAGGATGTTTTATAGGCTTGACATGAGTTGAATCTCTTGAAAACTATCTGTGTTTGGAGCAAAAACAGGCAACTGGTGAGGAAAGATAAAATATAATTCTGTCCACGAATTTAATGGCAAAAAAACAAAACTGTCTTCATGTTGTTATCCATGCCAGCTGAGCGCACATTTCTCAATTTCTTCCAACCATTACCAGTAGGAAGCTTATCAAGGAAGATTGACATCAGTATTAGAATTAAGCAAAATGTTGATTTCATTGAGTCTGGTATTTGGAATCAAACAAAGACCAAGATAGAGTTTAAATGATATGCTTATTTTATCACTTTGTTTTACCTTTAACTATAGGAAAAATGCCTGTACCATCATATTATTCATTCCATATCAGTTTCTTTCTTAAAAGGGTCTCTGCTGATTATAAAATATAACATGATCCTTTTATAATTCTTGGAAAATACTATACACAAATTGTGTGTACTAGAGGCCTAGTGCACAAAATTCATGCATAGGGGTGGGGGGGTGCCCTCAGCCCAGACTACACTCTATTGAAATTTGAGACTGCTGACTCCTAACCACTCACCTACCTACCTGCCTGATCATCCCTAACCACTCTGCCTACCTGCCTGATGCCTCTAACTGCTCACCTGCCTGCTTGATTGGCCCTAACCACTCGCCTGCCTGATCAGCCCTAATCACTCACCTGCCTGCCTGATCGCCCCTAACCGCCTCTGCCTCAGCCCCTGCCATGGCGGCTTCATCCAGAAGGACATCTGGAATGATGTCTGGAAGGTCGTTTGGCTGTCTGGTCTAATTAGCATATTATGCTTTTATTATTATAGATATGTATAAATAAGAAAACATAAAATATGGTTTCTAAGGACAAATATTATGACTAATTGTTTATAGTTGGAATAATATTTTCCCATCTATTCTCCTGATGATATCAATCACCTGATTTTCCTCATTCTGACACTAAAAATTTTCCTAATGCCCTCCATGTTTCTCATTAGAAGGTCTTGCAATTAGGGAATATGAGTCTTTTACCTATATTTACATGTGCATTTTCTTCTATCTTTATGCCATTGTTCAATTTGACTTAACATACTGTATGGATTCTTGTGTCAAACAATTGTCTGGGCATGAGGGATCCACAATGACAAGCATAATGAGGATCATTCCCATTCACATTCTTACTGTGAAAAACAATGCATTTTAAAGAGAAAGAAACACCTACACAATATGTTATCCTATATGATAAAGATGTAATATGCAAATGGCATTATGCAGTGAAGCGTAACGACCAACACATAATGACTGTATCACGGATCAGCAGGAGGGTGGGGCAGTGAGCTACAAGCAGGCAGCGAAGAGCTACAGGAGGGGGCAGGGCAGCAAGCTATAAGGGGGAAGGAACAAGGGGAGCTACTGGAGGGCGGGGCATCAGGCGGAGAGCTACTGGAAAGTGGCAGCAAACTACTGGCCAGTTACTGGCACACGGATTCATGTGCAGGGCTACTAGTTTTCCATAAAAGGTTTTGATAGAAGTGACCGATATGCAGAGAAGGTACAATGTTGTCAGAAAGTGATTGGAAGGTTACTTTAGATTAGGTAATGAAGAAAGGTCTATCTAGATGAAATATAAACTTTAGACCTGAGCATCAAGAATGAGTTACCATGCCCAGCTGGCATGGTTCAGTGGTTGAGCATCAACCTATGAACCAGGAGGTCATGATTCAATTCAATTCCCCATCAGGCACATGTCCTAGGTTTCAGGCTCAATCCCCCAGGAGTGGGGGGTGGGAAGGGTGCAGAAGGAAGCCTATTAATGATTCTCTCTCATCATTGATGTTTCTATCTCTCTCCCTCTCCCTTCCTCTCTGAAAATAAAAATATATATATTTTTAAAGAATGAGTTACCATGTTAATAGGAATCAGAGAAGGGAAAAATGGTCCAGGAGAAAGAAATAGTGAGGGCAAAATATTTGCTGCAAACAATACAATCGCTTTATCTGAGAAACAGTAACACCATAATTGGAACATGATAAACAAGGGGAAAAGTGGTTTAAAATAAATGAAAAGAACTGGGGATGGGCTGCCACAGTTTTGTAGGGTTTTATAGGCCAGAGTCAAATACAGAATTTATTATAAGGACAAGGTGAAGCTACTAGAAATTTTAAGCTGTTTGGATGCATGGTGAATGATTTTTAAGGAAAACATACTTGTCTATCAATATGCAACTTAACTACAGAATGGGATCTTTGCAAAATGTCAAAATTATATAGGGCCCACAAAAAAGAGAAAATGTTTAATCTCTGTATTTTCACAGAAATCCCTTATGGACATATTTGAATACAGGCAAACAAATGTTATTGTTTCTAGTAGGGCTATTGACCAACTAGCTGGGCTAGGAATCTGAACATGGCTACTGGGATTTTCTATTTGTGTGACCAAGAGTGGATCACTTTCTAGAATACTTAGAAAAGGTGAGTGTCACACTGGCTCACCTTAAAAAATCCTACAAAGTACATCCTTTCCTCTTTTCCTACCCCTCTTCAAGTCACTTACTCGTGGACCATTTTGTTAAGGAAAATGGAATGAAATCTACACTAATAAAAGACAAACTTGAAAATTGACCATACCTTTGCTATGCCTTAAGTCACGCCTACCAGCCAATCAAAGCGACTATATGCAAATTAACCGAACCAAGATGGCGGCTGGCAGCCACGGAGCTGGAGCAAGCAGGAGGCTTGGTTGCCCCAATGATGGAAGAAGCCTAGCTTCCCACCTGCCGTGGCAGCTCTGAGCTCCACTCAAAGCAACAAAGTTTCAATTATAGAAGGTAAATAAATCCCAGAATAAAAAAAGAAAAAGAAAAAAATGAGAGGCTGGGAGCTTCCATCGCTGTCGGGGCTTGGCCAGCCTGAAAACGGCTCTCAGCCCCTCACCCAGGCTGGCCAGGCCCCCAAGTGGGACCCCCAACTTGATCCGGGACACACTTCAGGGCAAACCAGCTGGCCTCCACCCATGCACCAGGCCTCTATCCTATATAATAAAAGGGTAATTTGCAAACTGAACCTAACAGCAGAAAGATTGGGAATGACTGGTCACTATGACACACACTGACCACCCGGGGGGAGACGCTCAATGCAGGACCTGCCTCCTGGTGGTCAGTGCGCTCCCACAGGGTGAGCTCTGCTCAGCCACAAGCCAGGCTGATGGCTGCCAGTACAGTGGTGATGGTGGGAGCCTATCCCACCTCCTCAGCAGCACTAAGTATGTCTGACTGTAGCTTAGGTCTGCTTCCCACTGGCAAGTGGACATCCCCCGAGGGCTGCCAGGCTGCCAGAGGGATGTCTGACTGCCAGCTTGGGCCCGATCCCCCAGGGACCGGGCCTAAGCCAGCAGGTGGGCATCCTCCAAGGGGTCCCAGACTGCAAGAGGGCATAGGCCTGGCTGAGGGACCCCGTCACCCTCGAGTGCACAAATTTTTGTGCACTGGGCCTCTAGTATAAAATAAGAACAATCGGGGCTGTGCCTACTTCTTGCTACTATAAATAAGAAAGTCCCCACTATCATTTATATTTGCAACTATAGGTACAGATTGAGTTTGGAAAAATATCTAATTCAAAAGTAATTATCATCAAGAAGGGTTCCTGTAGCATTAAAATTGTCCAGAAGATACGTAATTATAGATGTTTAGCAAACCTTGCTTATTATAAAAGGTTGACTGTATCAATTCACTAAATCTATACTTTTTTATATTGTGCTACTTTGAAAAAAAATAATGCTGTGGGAAATATGACTAAATCAATCATCAAATGATTAAAATGTAAAATAAAGGAATGATTTGATTTTGGGTGGTAGATACATAATATAATATACATGTCATGTATCATAGAAATGTGCACTTGAGCCCTAGCTAGTTTGTCTCAGTGGATAGAGTGTCAGCCTGTGGACTGAAGGGTCCCAAGTTCAATTCTGGTCAAGGGCAGATGCCTGAGTTGAAGACTTGATCCCCAGTTAGGGACGTGCAGGAGGCAGCTGCTTTTCTCTCATCATTGATGTTTCTGTCTCTCTCTCTCTCCCTCTTCCCTCCTCTCTGAAATCAATAAAAAATACATATACTAAAAAAAGAAATTTGTATTTGAATCCTACATGAGCCTATTAATCAATGTCACCCTAATAAATTTAATAAAAAGAAATAAAGTTTAAAAAATAAAAAAATGAAACATTTTACTACTGGCATATAATTTTTTTTTTAATGTCAGAAATGTTTATTACCAGATACTTGGATCAATTTAGTCACACCCATTTTTAAAAAGCATACAATATGAGCAAAACAAATTACTAAAGGGTAAAGACAAGATACAATAATTACATAAAGAATGTCAAGAACCTACAATGTATTACAGAACTATACCAGCAAATCATTTTCAAAGGCATGATTAGTTTCCAAATATACCGTATTTGCTGGCGTATAAGACGATTTTTTGGCCCTGAAAAATATGCCTCCAAGTGGGGGGTCGTCTGATCCGCCAGGTACACTTCAGATAGACTGCCCATAGTGCTTGCCCCGTGCCATAGTGGCCTCCCGATGCCCGCCCACTTCATTCCACATACCGTTCAGGCATCAGCAGCGCTGCTGGGTGTATGCTCGGCTGTTATGCGATTTTGCTGTTATGCGATTTTACCACACTCGCAAAATCGCACACAGCCGACCATACACCCAGTATGATAGCGCAAAATCACGAATCGCGATACCATACTGGGTGTATGGTTGGCTGTGTGCGATTTTGCGAGTGTGGTAAATTCGGGTTACCGTATATTTCTTTACATATGCATTGAATTTTAAAGAAGGCTTGAGTGGAAATGTTAGGGGGTCGTCTTATACGCCCAGTCGTCTTATACGCCGGCAAATACGGTAAGTTGCCCATATGCACCACCTGGCAAAGCAATGGAAAGTGACTCCCCAAGCCCCCAAGCTCTTCTCCTATAGACTATCCTTATGAGTTCTTTCCTCTTCAAGGTTGCTTTTGACATTAAGTTTGTGTAAAGAGGAAAATCAAATAACAAAAAAAGATGAACATAAGGATTAGAGCCAAGCAACCCATGCTTTCCAAACCTTCACGATTGCAGTTCTTAATGATAATTTCTGATATCTAGATGCAATAATGACAATCTGCTGGTTTTGAGCAAAGAAAGAAAGCAGGTTGGAAGAATTTGTTAAGTAAAAGAGAAGAACAATAAACTGATTACTAGCCCTTCCAAATTTAGTCAACATTTTAGGGTAAACTTATGAATAATCTTTAGGTATCTGAGCTTCATAATTTTCATCTGAAAAAAAAAAACTATATTAAGTTCTTTGTACATTCCAAAATCATTTCTATCTAGAATGAATCATGAGCTAAGTCATATAATAAACATTTTTGGCCTCAGCCTTTCTGCATGACTTCATCTTTAACCAAGTACTCTCTACCCTTCGGCCATATTGACCTTGCTCTTCCTGGAACAAGCAACCTTGTTCTCATATCAGAGCCTCAAAACTTTAACTCCTGCCTGGAATATTCCCAAGGCTCATTGTTCATATCTGTGGTCAGATGTCAGCTCCTCAAAGAGGCCTTCCTCAATTACTTCACTAAATTAACTTTGCTCTTTCATTCTTCTTAACATTTGTCATTATTAGCTGCTTATTACCGACCTCTTCCCTTCTTATCAAAGTAAAAACTCCAGGAAGAGTGCTAGGTATTGCCATTTTTAATTCCATGCCAATGAATATTATCACATATATGAATATCTCATTAATGTTCAATAGAAACAGAATATGTATGCTTTATATCTCATTGTTATGTTAGACTTAGTACATTAAAAAAATCAAAGTCTGAATTGTCTTTTAACTTTTTCAGTTTTCTTAGTTTTTTATATTAGAAGCCTTAGATCCATCATTTCTTTTTTTTTTAAATCTCACCTTATCTCTTCAATTTATTCTACCATTAAATGCTATGATAGTCACCCTCCCAACCCATCATGCTTGCCTTTCTATACTAATCTTGAAACAATTTACATAATCCCTGACTTTTTGTCTGCCCGGAATGATAAAGAGGAAGTATGCCTAAAACTCTAGCTTTATGTAATACCTTGCAACTTTAAATATACTGGTTTTTCTCTATAAGCCTAACAGATGCAAGCTAACCATATTAGTTGGCAAGGTCAGAGATCTTGTAACCTTAAATGTTCTAATGTATTTAGATCTGCTTTTATAAATCATTCATTTGGAGTAACAAGTTATTAAATAAGAATATCCCTCAGGGTCTAAAGAAGTCCTATGAAATAAAGAGGGAAAATGCTAATTGACCTTCACACCATTGCAAAGATGGCAACGCCCACAGCCAATAAGGAGGGATATGCTAATTGACTGCCCCACCCTCAAAGATGGCAGCACCCACAGCCACAGATGGCCAGCAGGGGAGGGCAGTTAGGGGTGACCTGGCCTGCAGGAGACGACAGTTGGGGGTGACCAGGCAGCAGGGGAGGGCAGTTGGGAGCTACTGGGCTGGCAGGGGAGGGCAATTGGGGGCAATCGAGCCAGCAGGGGAGCAGTTAGGCATCTATCAGGCTGGCAGGGTAGTTGTTAGGGGGTGATCAGGCTGGCATTCAGAAATGGTTAGGGGCAATCAGACAGGCAGGGAGGTGAGAGATTGGGAGCCAGCAGTCCCAGATTTTGAAAGGGATGTCCGACTGCAGGTTTAGGCCTGATCCCACAGAGATTGGGCCTAAACTGGCAGTCTGACATTCCCTGAGGTGTCCCCGATTGGAGAGAGTGAAGGCTGGGCTGAGGGACACCTCCTCAGTGCAAGAATTTTGTGCACCGGACCTCTAGTGCTTAATAACATGACATAGCATGTGCATTCCCACAGAACACAATTTTGGCATTATTTAATATTTTAAAAAAATATTTTGGATAAAAGTAAAGCCACAGCTCGCAAACACTAGTGTACATTGCATTCACCTGATACCTGAAATCTATGTAATATAATCATCATGCAATAAAGACTCTGGCCCAGCAGGTATGTATTGTTTAACAGACTCTGCAAGTAATTCTAATGATCTTGGTCTTGAAGTCACATCTTGATTTTAACAGTGGACTGCAGGTAAGTTACCTATGCAATGGAGTGAAAATGATGGTTGAGATAGATGTAGAGGACCCTGGGCATGTCATTTGCAGATATCATTTTGGAGAAGTTACTCAGGGTCAGTGTCATAGTTCTGAAGTTCAGCAACTGCTTTGAGAAATATGTCTGTTGCTCATAATTTCAACCAGAAAAAAAAGACAAATGCTTTTCTTGTCAACAATTTTTAAAAATAGGCTATTTGATAGTAATGGAGAGAATAACTTTTAAATTTCAAGAAGAACAAATAACTGTTAGTTATAGATTTTGCTGGATTAAAACTTATAAAAAGGGACTCCCTGGCATCATCTAATTTCTTCATGCACAGAAAAGAATGTAAGGGAATCTTTTCACTGGCAACAAAGTAAATGACAGAAAAAAAGGCACTGTCTGAAAAAAATTGCTGAATGATCTCCCCTTGAGATACTCCTTCTATCTGATATACCCTACCAAGTCAAAATGCTTCTAAGGAACTAACTCCCTTTGGCTCTGGTAGGTAGAATAATGGTACACAAAAGACATCCACAAGCAAATTTCCAAAAGTTATGAATGTGTTATGATACATGTCAGGAGACACTCTGCAGATGTGATCAGAGTTAAGAACTTTGAGATGTTAAAATTATCCTGGATTACCTAGGTAGGTTCATTCCAATCATATTAATCCTTAAAAATGGAGGGAAGATTGAAGAACAGTGGGTCAGAAAAAGGCAAATTGAGAGAGACTTGGCGTCTGGTTTTGAAGATGGACAAAGGGGATCAGGAAAGTAGCAGGCTTTAAAAGCAGCTGATGGCTTGTAGTTTATAGCCAGCTGAAAAATGGGGACTGTGATGGTTAATTTTATATGTCAGTGTCACTAGGTTAAGAGATGCTTAGATCATTGGTAAAACTTTCTTCTTGGGTGTGTCTGTGAGGCTGTTTCTGAAAGATAGTAACACCTGAATCTGTACACTGAGTAAAAACGATGGCCCTCACCAACGTAGTGGTCATCAACCAATTCACTGAGATCATAAATAGAAAAAGTTAGAGAAAGGGCATGTTTGCTTTCTATGCTTTAACTGGGGTATCTATCTTCTCCAACCCACAGACATCAGACTTAGAGATCCTGGTTCTTGGGACCTCTGATTCAGACCAGGGATTATACCATTGGCTCCCCTGGTTCTCAAGACATTGGGTTTGAATGGAATTACATCCCCAGCTTTCTTGGTCCCCCAGCTTGCAGGTAGATGGTCATGAGAATTTCAGTCTCAATAATCACCTGAGTCAATCCCTGATAGTAAATCCTTTTTTAAATATCTACCTGTCATCCATCTATCTATCTATCTATCTATCTATCTATCTATCTATCTATCTATCTATCATCTATCATCATCTATCTATCATCTTCTATTGGTTCTGCTAAAGAGAAAATCACAGTCCCCAAATGACATCACCTGTGCTAAAGCCCATGATATCAACTCTAGATTTAATACCTGACCTAATTGATCTTTTGACTTACCCCAGAAACATCCTATATAACAAAAGGCTATTATGCAAATCGCCCGAATGGTGGAATGACCTGTCGTTATGATGCACACTGACCACCAGGAGGCAGACGCTTAATGCAGGAGCTGCCCCCTGGTAGCCAGTACATTCCCACAGGAGGAGCGCTGCTCAGCCAGAAGCCTTGAGCCCGACTGGCGAGCGCAGCGGCGGTAGCGGGAGCCTCTCCTGCCTCTGCGTCGGTGGGACATCCCCTGAGGGCTCCCAGACTGCAAGAGGGTGCAGGCCAGGCTGAGGGATCCCCTGAGTGCATGAATTTCATGCACCAGACCTCTAGTAATCTTAATAAACAAGTCTGGAATTTTCTGGTCAAGGACCAGTAACTTGTCACATGGCTCCTCTCTGTCCCCATGGAAAGAAGAGGCAATCTGTGAAATAAAAACCCTTGCCATTCCCTTCACCCCCAAAGAAGACATCCTGGTCTAAAAATAACATTTTCCTGGGTGTGTGTGTGGTGTTGTTAATAGTTCCTTCATTCCACCCTTCTTCCTATGAAAAAACTTCCATTCTGTAAACCACTCAGACTGCCCTTCAAGTTGCTAGATGGAATGCTGCTGCCTGATTGATGATTCTCTTAATAAAGCCAATTAGATTTTCAAATTTGCTTGGTTAAATTTTGTTCTTTAACAGTCTGTTTATCTGATGAACCCTGACTAATACTGACACCTTAGTCCTATAAACTCAAGTAGCCGATCTCTGTCAAAATTACAAATAAGCAGGAAATGTATTCTTCCCTAGAGCCTCCCAAAAAGAATGCAGCCTGCTGACAATTTGATTTTAGCTGAGTAAGACTTGTAGCAGACTTCTGCCTTACAGAACTGTAAGACAAGAGACTTGCTGTAACATCAGTGATAGGAAACTAACAAACCGACTTAATAAGGATGTTAGTAAAAGAGAGTATGTGATTTTAACAGAGAAGAAAAAGAGCTGCCATGCCTGAATGCGCAATTACAGAAATGGCTTCAAGCATCATCTCCTACTCAATTTCTAAGTTAAGAGTGTAGGTCAACATATGGAAGCCCAGCATTTACCACTGAGGACATGAGGTTTATAACTGATTCTATTCCTTTAACTGAAAAAATAATTAAATCCAATACCAAGTCAGTATTTTAAATATATATA
>NW_006298312.1:4485063-4488597 GCF_000327345.1 Myotis davidii
TGAATAAATAAAGAAAACTCAGAAGTAAAAAATAAATAAAATTGTTCTTAGCACATAAGAAAAATTGTTCTAAGTCTAAGGCTAGGTCCATTCAGTACAGTATTATCTTTTAGGGAAACCATGGTGTTTGTTGTATATATATACATTTCATTTTAATTATATTATTAATGATTTTGACCAATTTTATCATAATAATATATTTTTATTCTTATATCCCCAGAGTAAATATTTAATTTTATCTTCTCATCTTTCATATATGGATGATGTAAATATCTACATTAGAAATTGATTGTGATAATTAAATATTGGAGGCATGTAGAATAACTCTGGATATTTATAATACTGCCATAAATTTAAATTCTTATTGTTATTGTTAATTGCTTATACTAACTTAATCTTTTATTACTTTCACTGCCTTTTTAAAAAGCTCCTTTCCAGATGTTGTCAATCTATATTATATGTTACATTTTTTCATTAATCAATAACCTGTAGGTGTATTCTAGGTATTGAGATAATTTAAATACAGACTGTCCTTACTTTCAAAAGTGGGGAGCATATTCCAATTAGAATAGTAACTGGACGTCACATGGTTTAACTTTCAGACCACTGTAGGTAAACTGCAACAAGCAAACTTCTGGGGTCCCTGTATCTGAAGATTTTAAATATAAAGCTTTATTTCTTGTCCCTGCAAAGTTGACTGTGTGTCCTGCAAACCATGCAAGGTGTCAATGAAAGCTGAGTTTCATCTTTACAGAAACATGGGCTCAGGACCACTGTATGAGTGAAGGAGAAGAGATGGGTATATAAATATCTCTGCTCACATTTTATTGCCCAACATGAATGTCATGGTCATGCCAAATTCAGGAAGGTGAGGAATTATAATCTCTCCTGTGCCCAGTAGGAGAACCAGATATATTAGTGAGTATCATGAACATTTCCCTCTTATGTGTACTTCTGCTAGGTAAAGTTGGAATCTTCTGGCATACTTGGTTTGTATCATTCATATTGGGGATCATAGAGAGAACACTGAATTGTCTAAACTATTTTATTTATTTATTTATTTATTTATTTATTTATTTATTTATTTATTATCTATCCTCATCCAAGGATATTTTCCCCTGATTTTTACAGAGAGTAGGTGGAAGGGAAGGAGAGAGACGAGAGAGAGAGCGAGAGAGAGAGAGAGAGAGAGCGAGAGAGAGAGAGAGAGAGAGCGAGAGAGAGAGAGAGAGAGAGCGAGAGAGAGAGAGAGAGAGAGAGAGAGAGAGACATCAATGTGAGAGAGACACATCAATTGGTTGCCTGGCTAACTTGCCCAAACTGTAGCCTGGATTGACCCTGCAACCGAGGTATGCACCCTTGACCAAAATAGAACTGAGACCCTTTAGTCAGAGGGCCAATGCTTTAAACACTGAGCAAAACTGACGAGGGCTGTCTAAGTTACTTTAGAAATTGATAAGATTTCAGGTCCAGTGATGGCAAGTAAGTCTGATAAATTTGATTTTACAAATAGCAAATATTTAGTGGATATGTTTTATATCTTTACTGTACACCAAGTTTTATACTGTCATAAAAAAGATGTATTAAATTTGCAATGATCTACTTTTTTAATATATTACTATACTACTGGTAATTTTTCTCAAAATTAAAAATAACCATATTCTTATAAAAAAAAAGCAATTGTTTTAAATAAACTTCTCTACACTATGCTACACTATCTCTTAATTATATTTCAGTGTTCACTCCAATTACAGAATTTTTGCCCAATTCATAATTTTTAATGTTCTGCAATTAAATAAGGTGATAACTGTACTTAGAGCTTTTATATTATATCCCATTCAAATATCATCTTTACATGTAAATTTTGTTCCCCTGTAGGATGGGGCACTTTCATACATCCCACCTCTGAGGAAGGAGAGAATCTACAAATATGAATTTCACCATCTCAGTAGCAGAAAACAAACCAGATATTGAGACAGCCTGATTTATCCAGTTCAATAACCCATTCTAGAGATCCTGGGATAGCACTTGGGTGTAATTTTATACTCAATTTAAAACATTCCAGTGTGTATTTAAACTATAAACTTGTTTTAAACTCTTAAGGTATCATGGGTACCAGCTAAGCAGCAGCACATTGATGAAAGTTTGTTTTCAAGTCCTTGGGCTTCTATAATTGGTATGCTTCACAAATTAAGTCTATCTTTTATATAGAAAAATGGCTACACTAGTGTTAGCCATTTCCCACACCATGAGTTATGGGATAACATTAATTCAAAATGATTCATTCTTGCTCAGGTTTGCCATCATCGATTGTGATAT
Organism: Myotis davidii; assembly: GCF_000327345.1. Classification (NCBI taxonomy): domain Eukaryota; kingdom Metazoa; phylum Chordata; class Mammalia; order Chiroptera; family Vespertilionidae; genus Myotis; species Myotis davidii. The sequence goes on from NW_006298312.1 coordinate 4,487,383, forward strand.
GATGATGCTCTGTATGCCAATCTCCCCACTCCAATAGTCTATAATCATTTAAAAACGTATTATCAGTAGACTTAATAATGTGAATCTCTTCTATTATTAACTAATTAATTAAAAGATAAAAATACTGAAATAAATATACCAGGCTAAATAAAGGAAGGTAAAAAAAGCTGGATTTTTCCCCATATGGTAAAATCATGTTTGGAATATAATATATAACAGTGAGCCTGAGTTTTCTAAAATGTTTCCATGATTTCACCAGTGTGTGCTCTTTAGGTAATGGGTCTACAACAAAACTTTCATGAGTGGAGAAATGTAAAGTTGGGAGTCATGAGCTGGTTCACTTTATAATCTATCAGTTACTCCTGGGAAAAGCCAAATTCCTACTTCCCAAGATTTAATGTTATTACCACTTTTTGCATCTTTTTTTTAATTTGACCTATTTTCCTGATCTCATTTTAAAAGTTGTTATCTTTGTGTATTAAATTGTTCAGAATTCCCCCAGGTCTGTCAGTTAATATGTTGAAAGCTCTTACTGGTACTAGAAAAAGAATGCGGTGTCATACCATTCCAAGGTGATGGGATTCCTAGATATTTTAGTTTTAGCCCCAGATTCAACAATTAGGCAAAACCCTGCATCCATATTGTCTTATATGTGAAAGAGTGATTATGATTCTCCCTCACATGTTCCTCCTTTCAGGTGCTTACATGAAGAAAAGATGATCCACTTACAGAGAGACTAACAAAGCATCTGGCATGCAACAGACACTTGTCAAGAAATTTCCTTTCCTTTATACTTATTTACTACTCAAGACAGGTTGCAGGTTTGTATCTTTAACAAATACAAATTCAATTCTAAGAACTTTGCACTTTTATTTTTTTCATTTATGTTTCATCTCTCTGTGATATGACTTAAATGTTATAAAATTATATTTTGCGTATGTGCTTAATATCAACTAAATATTTTTGTATACAATCAAAATGCTCTACAGGACTATGTGCTAAGAATCATGTAAGTTATTCTTCGTGGGTCATTTAATTGCTGATAAGAGATTTTTGCCTTATATTAGAACTTTAGCACCTAATCTTGTGTGACTTGATATTACCATCCAAAATGTTTCCACTTACACTTACACACAGTAGCTCTTCTAATCAGCCACCACATATTTGGACTATTCTCATTTCCATCACCTTGCACATGTTTCCTCTCACCTGAAT
>NW_006298312.1:4488688-4500140 GCF_000327345.1 Myotis davidii
TATTACCCCTCTCTTCATTGTTTATTTCACCTTTGAATTTCTCCATTTCCATTGCAAATATAACCATTTAATTAAACGTGGCTTTCTATAATTTACTGTTGTTTCATGTATACATTTGCCTACAAAAAGATTACAAACTTCCAGATGTAAGAGAGACATATCTTGAAATTCTCTTGTATACTAACTGATTAATAGATTAAATTATTAATTTAGGTCAAACCTACTAATATAAATATCTTTAATTTCCTATTTTTCTTCTCCTATATATCCCTTATCTACCTGTATCCCTATTAGCAAATCCAAACATATCCTCACAATTTCATACTCACATGTTGCATAATAAAAATACAAGTAAAACCTGACACTATGTTACTAAGTGAAAAAAAAAAAAAAACCAACAACAAAAAACAAGGTTGATGCTGAGGAACTGATGTATTAAAGACTCAGATACACTCCTCTCTCCAGAGGTGACTCACCAGGACGCACACCATCTGTTTCTGTAGGTTAAGTGATTTCAAGGAATCTCCCCACCCCACCCCCACTGCCTTGGTGTTACTTTCTTACTAAGCTTTCCCTCTCCAACCTTCCATTGTGTTTTTCAACACAAGGACATCTGTCTTTTACTTTAGAAGCTTGTATTTCCAATAAACACAGAGAAACAAATAAGAGTAGGTCAAAGTTCATAACATAAACGCTACAAAGTTTTCAATAATCAGATAAAGTTCTCCACAATGATTATTTAATTCCCCATACAACTTCCTCTGTTATTATTTTGGTGTCATATATTCCATTCACTTAAAATGTATATACTGACAATTCATTTATAAAAATGAAAATATCAGAACTCTCTGTAAAGTATGACTGTTCTAATGTGAAGACACTTTCCTGCTTCACTGAGAAGCTAACTGATTGAGTAGTTCTTAAACAATTTAAAAACCACTTGGGCTACTTTACACAGAAAAGGTCCTTGGGTCCTCTAGAGATTTTTGTTCAATGGGAATGAGATGTAGCCTGGACGTCTATATTTTTAACAAGCTCCCCTGTGATTTCCATGTATCGCAGGAACAAGACCTGGGAAGCATGGCATTTTACTGTTAGTATAGAGCAATAATGTCACCTGTTTGACACTTGACAGGCCCCCATTTAAGTTGTCAGCTCAGGGGAGCTTCCTAATAGCACGTACATCTTCATGTCCATTTTATGTTCCTAAAAAATATGTGCTTAAACCAAGCCTTGCTTCTATACCAAACTGAATTTAGCCCCAAAGCATAACTCTCTCTCTCTCCCTCTCTCTGATAATTTAGCAAGAATTGGGCAGCAGTGCTGTGATAATACTAGTTGCTTCATTTTTCACATAAGACAAATGTGTGTGAAGGTCATCAAACTTTAGTTCATTTGAGGTACTTTCTATCCTAACCTATATCACAAAAAGAACTTCCTAGATTTAATTTGCACCTGGTTATCATACATTTTCACGCAGTGCTCTAGCACTTCAAGCCTACATACCTTCTATAAATCATAAAGTGACTATTGCTCTTTATTAGTTTATGATGAGAGAAAACTGTAATTGTTGCTTCATTTAATAGTTTTCCAGAAGCTACTCAATCTCTGATGTGGTGAGCCATCCTTCTGTAGTAAAATGTACAAAAAGCTAACATTTTATCAGATTATTGAAATAAGTCTAAAACATATTCAGTCATGGTTCTCATTCTTTAAAGTAAAGAAGTAAAATGCATATATGGGGTTATTATTACCTATTTTATCTCTCCTAAAACAAAATAATTTACATAGGTAGGTATCTGTACTGTAGAAATCATAAGTTTTTCAAGTTCATTATTCACTGTTTATGAAGAACAACTAAGTTCTAAGCCCCACTGCAGAGCTGTAGACAATTACGGCAAAAGTCAGGATACTCAAGAGATTATTATTGAAATGATCCTACTTCATAGGAAGCCATTGTAATAATGCAGCCGAAAAAATACATCAAGTTTCTAACTTATAATTAAGATTTGAATTATTAATGCCAAGTATATTGTGAATAATTTGGCATAAGTATATACAGACAAGGAAATTTTTATTAAATATGTATATTTACATCTAGAAAAAATTAATAATGCTGTGAAAAAATCTAATTAAGATTATCCTATTCCTGAATAAGAGTACTGACATATATATTTTTACTTATCTATTTAGAGTGTTTAAATATACTTGGAGTTCACTGTCTTCTAAACAGATCCATTTTATTTTATTTCTTTTATTGTTTAAAGTACTACATATGTCTCCTTTTTCCTGATTGATCCCCTCTCCGCCACTCCCTCCCCCCTCCCCCAGAGGGCAAGTCCCCACCGCCCCAGTGTCTGTGTCCATTGGTCATGCTAATATGCATGCATACAAGTCCTTTGGTTGATCTCTCCCCGTCCCTTGCCTTGTCCCTGAGGTTGGACGGTCTTCAGAACTTATTTTAAACTGCAGAATTGTATTATTACACCTTTTGTTTTAGTTTTCAAGGAACTATTTATTGTCACTATATTTATTTTCCTTCCTAAAACAAATGCCTCTGTCTATCTGTTAAAATAGAAAGTAACAAAATTATGAAGAAAACTTAAAAATTTTCCAACTGGAAGAACACTGGATATATCAATAATTTTTTTCATACTAAAGAAACATTGTATGAGTTTATGTGTTATTTTTTCATTTTAAATAAGTACCTTTTCTATAGGTATACCGTATACATGGAATGCATACTGACTTTGTGCATCACAGATATTTGTAAAGTGAATAACACACTCATTACTCAGATTTAGTCTCAAGATAATTTTCAGCAAAATAGAATAGGCAGCCATTATTCATCAACAAGTGTTGGCAACTGCTGTGAATTGAAATCTAGAGTCTGTTATATGCATCCCATTTAATCACTGAGACACGATTGCTCCATTAATAAAAATGAGAACCTACAACCAGGTCAATGTGCAAAAAATTAAGAAGAACATTTAATATTTATAATAATAAAACCCATATTAATTCACTGTTATTTACTAGGGAGTATGATAAAGACATTAAATGAATTATTTAACCAAATTTGAATATTTTTTCCTATCCCTATATTTTTTCTATATGGTTCAAATTCACACAATAATGGCAAAAATTACTCTGCTTTATTTGTTATCCAGACTTTACTGCCTGTGTTATTTGTCAGATTTACTTATAGACATTAAATAACATATAGAACACATTGCTCTCTTAGATATTTTAATTTTGATTTTATATGGAAAATTCATCTAGTAGTGGCATGTGGAAAGGTTGGAAAAAAAGGAGGGACAAAACAAAAATTTATTTTAAAAAAGAAAATAGTCATTTACAGAGGAGGAAAACAGACTTGGGTTCATACTTCAGAGGGGTAATAAGCCAAGGAGAGAGGATAAAAAAGAAACAAGGTAGGCTAAGGATATGACTTTAAGTTTACTATTTAATTTACATAGGATAACTTAGCCAAGATTCCATTAATAGAATTTTAATGTTTCATTTTAGATGCACTTTCTAGCATAGTGGTAAAAATTACTGCTATAACTAACTTGCAATAAGAAATGGAAATTACCTCTTTAACATATAGATTATTATTTTCCCTTATGCTAAAATTATAAAATAAAAATTTTAAAACAAAAATTTTGTAAATCAGTTTCAAAGTTATACACAAATACATGTAGAATACCTTACATAGTAACATAATTTTTATTATAATATCAATATTTTGAATAGTTAAAGCATCAAAAAGCCTTAATATTATGAAATAAAAAAAAGATATTATGATGATAGTGTTTCCATATTTAAATATAATGCCCCTAAATGAACATTTGTTTTTGGTGAAGGGCACATTTTAATGTTTTCAATAGAAGTGTGCTATTATAATTGTTAAAGTACTAGCATCTGGCCTAAATAAATATAATAACTATCATCTTGGTGGGGGTGGGTGGGAAGAGATTAACCAAAGAATTTGTAAGCGTATATGCATAACCCATGGACACAGATAATAGTGTGGCGGAAGCCCTGGGGCAGAGGGCAGCTGTGAATTAGAAGGGATCAATGGGGAAAAAGGGGGGGGGGCATCTGTAATACTTTCAACAATAAAGATATTTTAAAAAATGAGTTATCCCTTATTTCAACATAATTATTTTGAGCTCTATACCAATAGAAATTTGGTAGAACTTTGCTAACTTTATAAGGCATGTTTGAGCCTAAGTAAGAATGACTATGATTTGCTTTCAGTTTAGAATACTAAAAACAATAAGCTAAAAGAAATCTATTATTTTCCAAGGTAAATACAAGCTATAACATAGAAATAATTTTCTTAAATTTGGAATCCATGTTTAAGTAGATTAAATTGAGGCTAAAACTCATTGTTAGATGTAATTGATGAATATTTAATTTTAATATAGATATATATATATAACAAAGGAAAGTGGAAAGAGGAATTACCAAGTTACTTCATAAGAAGCTTGTCTATTGCTTGTATTTGTATGTTTCATAAAACCTCTGATTTTGAAAACAGCCTTGTCTTACAGGAATATTGTATGTATTTTATTAGAAAGATATAGGGGCAAACAATTTATGGATTTTTAAATCTGCAATAATGAGTTAAGATTTATAAATACAAAGAATACAGGCTGAAGAGTATACATGAAGTAATATATTTGGAAAAATTTATCTCAATATGAAACCATAGTTCAAGATGATATCTTCCTTTTGTTGTCAAATATCCTGTTCATAGGCAACAAATTATTTCCATTCAAAACTTATAATAGTGAATCAAATTTATATTTTTATCATGATGCTAACACAGGACTCAGCCATTTTCTTAAAATATTCTATATTCTTATCATATCAATAGGTAGAATTTTCCCTTCAGAATAAGTTATTACACACTGGTAAATAATTTCTCTGCTACATTTTTGAAGAAATTCTTTAGATATTATTTCTGAGGATTTCTAATTTGAAATATCAGCTAATACCGCAGTCAGTAAGTTTTTATTGCCCATATTTCAATATCAGTTTTCTGTGCATATCACACTCTGACCTGAACATCCAAAATCAATTTATAGCTGAAATCGGTTTGGCTCAGTGGATAGAGTGTCGGCCTGAGGACTGAAAGGTCCCGGGTTCGATTCCGGTCAAGGGCATGTACCTTGGTTGCGGGCACATCCCCAGTAGGAGATGTGCAGGAGGCAGCTGATCGATGTTTCTCTCTCATTGATGTTTCTAACTCTCTCTCCCTTCCTCTCTGCAAAAAATCAATAAAATATATTAAAAAAAAAAAACTTAGGTATTGTGGACCATTTAAAAAAAAACAAAAAACAAAACAAAATCAATTTATAAAATACTAGAGGCCTGGAGCACAAAAACTTGTACACTCACAGGGGAGGGGGGTGGTGATCCCTCAGCCGGGCCTGTGAACTCTTGCAGTCTGGGACCCCTCGGGGGATGACCACCTGCTGGCTTAGGCCTGCTGCCCAGGAGATTGGGCCTAAGCTGGCAATCAGACATCCCTCTGGCAGCCGGGCAGCCCTTGGGGGATGTCCACTTGCCAGCGAGGAGCAGACCTAAGCTGCCGTCAGACATCTTTAGCACTGCTGAGGAGGCAGGAGAGGCTCCCACCACCACCACTGTACTGGCAGCCATCAGCCTGGCTTGTGGCGGAGCAGAGCTCCCCCATGTGGGAGCACCCTGACTACCAGAGGGCAGCTCCTGCATTGAGTGTCTGCCCCCTGGTGGTCAGTGTGTGTCATAGTGACCGGTCATTCCCAGTCTTTCTGCTCTTAGGGTCAGTTTGCATATTACCCTTTTACTATATAGGATAGAGGCCTGGTGCATGGGCGGGGGCCAGCTGGTTTGCCCTGAAGGGTGTCCTGGATCAGGGTGGAGTCCCACTTGGGTGCGTGGCCAGCCTGGGTGAGGGGCTGATGGCTGTTTTCAGGCTGGCCGACGACTGTAGCTCCCAGGCTCTCCTTCTTTTCTTTCTTTCTTTTTTTTTTATTCTGGGATTTATTTACCTTCTAAAATTGAAACTTTGTTGCCGTCACTGGCACTCCCAGCTCTGAGGCCACAGCTGGCTGAAAGCAGGTATCTCGGGTTTGTTTAGCTTCTATAATTGAAACTTTGTTGCTTTTGAAGCTGTTGCCTTTGGAGCTTAGAGCAGGCTGCGGCAGGCAGGGAACCTTGGCTTCCTCCATCACTGGAGCAAGCAAGCCTCCTGCTCGCTTCAGCTGCGTGGCTGCTGGCCGCCATCTTTGTTGGCAGTTAATTTGCATATCTCACTGATTAGTTAATGGGAAGCATAGCAGAGGTACAGTTAGTTACCCTTTTTGTCTTTTATTAGATAGAATAAACTCTGAGTAAAATTTGAGTAAGATGTTAGTACACTTTTTTTTTTCATTTTGAAAATGTGTTTTTTAACTTCAGAGCAATTCAATTTTTATGCATACTTTTGGAAAACATTTTTATATAGGCTAATTTGTTTGTTGCTTCTTAAATTTTACTGGTGCTGAAAAATTAAAATAGCCTTAGATAAATAATAGTTTTAGATTTAAAAGTCCATTTAGATAAATGCACTATTTAATAAAATGATGTTAATAACATTATATTATTTATTATTTATAAAATATAAAACATTTATTGAATGGATGGATATAAAGATATACAAAAACACTTGGCAGAACTGTCAAAAACTAGGGTTATCAATCAACATTAACTTTCCTTTAAAAAAAATGAAGAGGAAGATATGGAGCAAAGACACACAAAAATTAAGGCACAGTCTAAAAATTGCAATTAGTTCCATGTACCTAGAAAATCAACTAGGGTCAAAGCTAAGTTTTGGGGCAAAGAAAGTTTGAAGAAAGGGGCAGTGGGTAAAGGCAAATTATATTTGATACAATTTGCACAATCACTGGGTTTACATGGCAATCATCCTTTTAATACTCACTAAGGCACTAAGGACATGTCTTATTGATTTTATTTATTTTTTATTAGAAAGAGAGGAAGGGAGAGAGAGAGAGAGAGAAACACATGAAGGGGCTGCCTTCTGTATGTACCTGAACCAGGGACTGAACCCGCAACATTTTGGTATATGGATGATGAGCCAACCAACTGAGCTACACTGGTCAGGGCTCAACACATATTTGATTGCTATTTATGTGCTACACAAAATTTTAGATGTTGTATATACAGAAGCAAATAAAATACAGGAATAATCTTTGCTTTCATGGGTTATAATTAATATAATTGGTAAATAAATAGAGGTTGCTATCATTAATAGTGATTTTTCAAGACTTAACTCAATCATGCTTCCTTCCAGGAAACCAGCCATCACTCCTTCTGGTCCACTAAGGTGAACTCTCCCACCTGCTTTTTTTGTGCCCTCTATTGTAAAACCTAACACCTTTCATTTTAAGAGATTGTAACCTCCTGCAGCTGTCCTCTTATCCTTGAAGGCAATGACCACGGCTTATTAGCCATTTCTTAACAGCTCCTAGCATAGAGTGTAGTCCACAGTTGGAGCGCGAAAGCCTTTGTGGAACACTGGTGTATGCCATTTCAACACTGGATTAACAGAATCAACACAGACCTATTCCAAACCACCTGTACTTTAAACTCTGTTTTGATGCTGAAGTACAGCCTTTTGCCCTAAATAATTATTTAGACTCAATGACACCTAAGAAATTACTTTAACATCTATCACTATAGGATCCACACTGAGGATATCTGCTACATGTTAAAGAAGAAACCAATATGATGTACAACCCTAAATTATGTATATTAGTTTTATATACATGCATACTATCCAAATAAGGGATGCAATATTTAGGAGAGCAGAATTTTTTGCCTGTCTTATTAGTTGCTGTATCCCCAGAGCAATACCTGACATATAGTATGTATTCAATAAAGCTCTGTGGAAAGAAGAAAGGAATTATAGGTGGAAGGAAGGGAGGAGGAATATAAGGATTTTGTTTGTTTTATGAAGATAGCCTATGTTCTTCTTAGTATAGGTATACTAATCTACAAAAGTATACACATGTTAAAAATAAATATAACACATTTTAATTTTATATATACGTTATATTTAAATATATGATGACTTGTTACGACTTTTATTTAGAAAGACATTAGTATTTAATTTTTAAAGATGTACTCAATTAGGACTGAAAATCAAAGGTTGAAGAAAGTTTATTTTATTAAATCATCAGAGTACAGTTGAGCCTTGAACAACATGGTGTGAACTGCGAGCCAACTTATATGAGGATTTTTTTAATGAATACTATAAATGTATTTTTTCTTTCTTATGACTTTTTAAATAAAATTTTATTTTTCCTAGCTTACTTTAGTGTAAGAATGCAGTATATAATAACATTAATTGGCAGTTTATGTATCTGTAAGTCATCCAGCCAACAGTAAGCTATTAGAAGTTACGTTTTGGGAGAGTCAAAGTTTAATGCAGATTACTATGTGGAGGGTCAGCACTCCAAACCCCTACATTGTTCAAAATGGGTCAACTGTAATTGGAATCAGATTGTTCATCTCCAGTCAACTTTACCCACATTTACCTGGTAGTAGCTTATGTTCTATTGGCTGTAAAAACTGACATATCTTTATGTCTAATAGATACAAATCTATAGACATGGGAAAATGAGCAGTCACACTGCAGAAGTGATATGCTGATTAATACATGTTAATAAACTAAATCTCTTCACTTAAAGTAGTATTTCTTTGCTACTCTTTCTACACAGAGAAATTCACCCAACTAGTTGAAAATCTATGTAAGGAAGATTAAACTGAAAGACAATAACATTTTGAGGAAGGGCAAAGATAAAATATTTTATAGAGAGGTCCCTGAGTGACCCCGAGAGTGTTGGAATGGTGTATGACTTTAATAATTATGCATTTATGCAAATTATATTTTTGTATTGTATATGACCAAATAGTTTACTTATTAGTAATCTTTCCATGCCAGTTGATAACTCTTGGATGTCAGAAAGCTGAACAGAGCTCTGTGCCTCAAACATTAGTAGGGGGACAGGTAGGTAAGGTAATTTACTATTCAATAACTCCAATTACATCAGACTAGACAGCTTCAGTCTATTTTCACCATCACAGATGCAGGTCCATTTTGCTAAGCATACAGATTTTGGGGGTGAATTTAAGAAACTTTGCTATTATATAAAATCTTTTATTTTTAAATATTTGAAACTAATTTAAGACAAAATGATAGAGTTGGAATAGGGTCTTTGGGCTGGACTATTGAATGTGCACACACACACAAACACCAAAATTTGTGTTTCAATTTTAAGGTTGAATAGGCCCCTCTGATTTGAAGTATAGGTCTTATGGTTTTATTTAATTCTCTGCTTTTCTCCTCTGAAAGAGTTTCATGACAATAATATAGCCCCAAAGGGTTGGCTCAGATGGTTTAGATGGCTGAATATGAGGACATATCCAGCAAGCCAATTATCTTGTTCTTGTCTATAAAGTGTGGACTAAAGTACTTACTGAGAATAAATAGCGCACTATGAAGCTAAATTAAGAAATATATGAACATATCCCTATGTATAATGTGCACCCAGGGATAGTTTTAGTAAAAATTACAAGAAAATTACTTGGAAAAAAAACTTTAAGTATAATTCATTCATGCCAGTTGAAATGACTATGCAGTGAGCAGATTAAGCATTGTGTGTCCTTGATTGACATCGCAGTTTTATTTATAATCTTTCCACTGTAAACAAACCATTTATTCTCTCCCTGAGCTTTATCAGGGATGCTCTTCTGCATTGCTGCCTGGCCTGTCTCATCACATGCTCTGACGTCTGCCAGTTTTGTGGCAGACACTGCCATTGTGAAGTCTGCGCTTAAACCATTCCATCCTCTGGGAATTCCCTGAACAGAAATTTCTCTGACACAAAATTCAATGTCTCTAGTGAAGCCTTACACAGAGTTGACAAGATAACCTGCCTGTTTTTTTGGTCACCTATTCTAATTTAACTTTATATTGTCAGATATTTATTTTATTCTAATAAAATTGAGGGTATTTTTTTTTATTATGAATGAATGAAAATCACCATAAAGCCATCTGAACTGTTGGCAGTTTCTATAAATCAGATACTTTGTGTCTTTTCCTCTATCATCACACATTAAAAGAAAAAAATATTTTTGTACATTATTTGAGATAGAATATTGACAATTAATAAAAACACCACTCACTAGGAAAACCATATGAAAAGTTTTTAGTTACAAATTAAATTGCTAAAAATGAGAATAACATAACTGTAAACTCAAGCATCTAACCAGTATCAAAAGCAGCAAAAGTGAAAATGAACCTGTTTTGATTTATGTGTGCCATTTGAAGTTTGGATGTGTTTGCTAAGCAGTCGCTACTGAATATATTCTTCACTTATTAACTGCAGAGTTGTATAATGGGGGACAGAGTTGAATATGCAAAGCTATGTGTTCCCCTTCTATGAACATCTATTAACATACATTGTTCTTATTTCTCCAGAACATCTAATACCTGAGAGGAAGAAGGACAATACATGTTAACTGAGCTTTTAGAATCCTCAAAAAGTCTTTCTTCTTTCTTTTTTCTATTTTCAGAACATAAACATTGCTTTAAAAAAACAAACACAAAACTCTTCCTAGCTCACCTCAACTCATCACTTCCCACATCCTTTAGAATACTGCTCAATCAATTTTTTTCCATTTGCTTGCAAATTCAAACTCTTTTTTATTTAATCTTCTGTTTGAAATAATGCTAAATTTGCCTATCTTCAAAACAGAATTCTCTACTCTTTCATTGTAACATCTTTCCTCTCTTCTTTTCCTTTAGCCTAAATTTGTTTGAAGAATCATCTGTACTTTCTCACTTCCCCTACACCCTCTAAGCCCCAAGTACAAACTAGAACCACCATTGAAGGCCACAGGGAGCTACATATTAGATGCACGGGCCTTTTTAGTTTGTAGATAGCGCTGCCTTCCTAGAAAACACTCCTTCCTTGTTCTCTGCCTGTTCCTTGGGTTCCCTTCTTCCTCTGTAGATAAACATTCTGATCACAGCTATATCCTCTTCATTTATCATTATAATCATTCGTTAGTATTCATTTTTCAGAGTATTCTTTATTCATTAGCATTCTCTTGGCTTGCCTTTCTTTAATGGGTTCAACAATCACAAATTGTCTATATAATAAAAGCCTAAACAACCCTTATGGTGGAACAACCAGAATGACTGGTCACTATGATGCGCACTGACCACAAGGAGGCAGACACTCAATGCAGGAGCTGCCCCGTGGTGGTCAGTACACTCCCACAGTGGGAGTGCTGCTCAGCCAGAAGCTGGGCTCACAGCTGGCAAGCGAAGCAGTGGTGGCAGGAGTCACTCTTGCCTCCACAGCCGCGCTAAGGAGCAGTGAGGCTGCAG
>NW_006298312.1:4501197-4508041 GCF_000327345.1 Myotis davidii
TCTCTCTCTCTCTCTCTCTCTCTCTCTCTCTCTCTCTCTCTCTCCTCTCTCTCTAGTGAATATCTAATTGGCATTAAAATGTATTAGAATGCTTTCCTTACAGTTAAATATCTTCTAGGAACTAGAACTCAAAACACTCAGCTGTTAGACTTGAAATAAACCACTGCATTCCATAAATTTCACCAAAAATTTATTGGCCAGCAAACACAGGATAAGCATTAAATCTGCCTACTATTTTCCCCCCATTGGTACCAGAAATAATATCAGAAACATGGTACAAATACCTACACAACACAGAAATAAGAATAAAAACAGAATGTCATGTAAATGAACAAAGTAAAACACAAGCAGAAAATTATGAGCACAAATGTTAATAGCAGTAATTTTTTTAAACCCAGAATAATGATAACATTCTAATGCATGAAGTAATGCTGGCCGGGATAACCAGAAGCATTTTATTTTAAAAAATTAAAAAAAGAAACTTGAATAAAAAATAAATGGAAAAATTCTAAAGCTTCAATATAGGAAGTTAATTGACAAATACACATCATAAACAGACCTTTAACACCACATAAAACAATATTCATCTACACAAACTTTCAGGTATTAGCTCAAATCAAACATAGTTGGAATGTTATTAATGTTCCCAAAGGCTATAATCTGCTTCACCAGAAGCATTGTTTCATATCATTGTTTATTTATCTTTAATGGAAAATAATGGCAAAATAAACTCCTACAAAGTATTTACAAGTATTTTTAAAAATTGTCATAAAGTTCATGTTCAGAAGAAACTACTTTAAAATAATGATAAGATTTTTAAATTTTATCTCAAAATAAGAGTATAGAATAAAAAATATACTGATTTTTAGAGAGAGAGGAAGGGAGAGAGAGAGGTGAGAGCAAAACATGGATCAGTCGCCTCTTGCAAGTCCCCCACCAGGAATCCAGCCAACTACTCAGGCATGTGCCCAGATCTGGAGTAGAACCAACAACCCTTCAGAGCACAGGACTATGCCCAACCAACTGAGCCACACCAGCCAGGGCAAATAAAGAATCTTTAATATGAGAAGAAATTTTTCTCGTAAATATTGTTTTTAGTGACAAGCTATTGCAAAGTAGCTGATTTGACATATCTCATGGCATCATTTGGTAAATATGTTAGACATGCTACAAGAATAAGCCAAGAACTCTTCACCAAAGAAACAGAAATGAATATACGGAATTAAGTATAAATTTAAAAACTCAGAATCATTATTCTACTATGTATAAAAACATTTTACAAATTAGCAATGCCTTTCTTTTTATAAAAACATTTTAACAGCCCTGGCCAGTGTCGCTCAGTGGATGGAGCATCGGCCTGCGGACTGACGGGTCGCGGGTTTGATTCTGGTTGGGGGCATGCACCTTGGTTGCGGGCATATCCCCAGTAGGGGGTATGCAGGAGGCAGCTGATCGATGTTTCTCTCTCATCGATGTTTCTAACTCTCTATCCCTCTCCCTTCCTCTCTGTAAAAATCAATACAATATATTTTAAAAATATATTTTAAGATATTTTCTCATGTGGTTATAGGCAAAAATGTAGATTTGAAGAATGTATTAATTTCTCATTTAGTTTTTAGCTTAAAAACTTTTAGCAAGCCTATATGGAAACATTTCTTCCTTAAAAATGCAAATCTGTCTATTATGTATGCCATGCAACATAGAATACCTATTACCACTTTTATTTGTGCATCCCAGTTCTTTCCTAAAGCCACAGCATCTCTTTTATATGCTATTAAAACAATATCTTCATTTATTAATGTCTGCCTCTTTGTTCATTCTTCTATCTTTTCCTTATCATCTCCGACCATTAAGCATAGTCTACTCTGCTTATATTATGGTCTTCCATTACTCTGTAAAAGCATAAAATAACTTCTCACCATTGTCTGTACAGTAGAATGTACAGTCATGCACCTCAAACTAACGTTTTGTTTAATGACAAACCACTTATACAATGGTTGTCTCATAAGATTATAGTGAAGCGGAAAATTCTTATTGCCCAGTGATGTCGTAATGTCATAGCACAATGTGTTACTCAAGTGTGTTTGGTGTTGCTGGTTTAAACAAACCTACCCTACTGCCAGTCCTATACGTAACATTATGTACAGCCCATAATATTTGATAATGATAATAAATAACTATGATACTGGTTTATGTATTCACTGTACTATACTTTTAATCATATTTTAGAGTTTACTCTTTCTACTTAAAAAAAAAAAAAGGTTGCTGGAAAACAGCACGCCATGTTACAATGACAGCTGCTTCATACACCTCATGTTCAGCATGTCTCTCAGTTGCATCATTTTCTCTTGTACTTGATTTAACCTTATGTTGCTTTGTATAGTAACATGCTGTACAGGTTAGCAGCCTAGCTGTATCGTAGGGTAGGCCACCAAGGTTTATGTAAGTGTACTCTATGACGTTTGCACAATAACAAAGTCGCCAAAGACACATTTTTCAGAATGCAACCCCGTTGTTAAGCAGCACATGCTTTTCCACATTCTGGCCTCACTTTTTTGAAATGCCTCCCACCACTTATTGGTTTGGCAAAATGCTACTCCTAGTTTAGAACAAGCTGAAAATGGATTTATCTGTCAGAGATTCCTTGATATATGTAGGCAGAATTGGTGGCTCTGTTCCTTGAGATCCTAGAATATTTTGTAGAAAATAGCTTATAATACTGCATGTACCACTCTGCACTATAATTATTTGTAGTCTTGTGCATCCTATCAAAGCCTGAACTCCTTGAAGTTTGATGATATATCTTACTTCTCTTTAAATGCTTGTTTAATAAAGATGCATGGATGACAATTGATGTTTGATTTTAAAGATTGTTACACAGTTCTTATAAGTTAACATTTTCAAAGATTGTTACACATTACTTATAGGTTAACATATTTTATAAAAATTAAATCATTAATAAATCTCTAACACTGTTACCACACCTGGGCACATCAACAAGTCCTAGAGGATTTGAAATAACTGACATTCTAGTAACTAATTCACTTCCTGATTTGCCATCATTATTGAAATCAACTTAATGATTTCCTTTGAAACGAATTTAGAGAGACACACAAAAACAATGAGTGAATAATTTTATTCTTTGTTTCTTTTTAAGGCTTATTTGACTAGTATTTCTTTCACCTAATCACAAAATAGTAGTTAAAATTTCTTTAACTGTGTTTATGGTATTTTTATTTTAAGACATCTCAAATTATGCTATTAGCTGCCATAATCGGTGACTTTTCTGCAGGTATATTCCAATAAATAGGCACTGACAAAAATGGAGTGACAGAGGGTGACTTTAAAGTCAACCAGTCAGTCACAGATGTGCTCCTAGAAATACATTAGTGTTCAGGGACCAAATTGCATGTCACTGAGTTAATTCATAACAAACTGATACTGGTAGTAATGTATTCAGCTGGAAAATGCTACCAAGCTGGGTTATCAATGATTCTTGGAATCATAAAAGCAGCATATTTCCATTAGGAATAATACATGTACAAGATAGTATCCCTTTTCTTTATAGGAGGAAAATAACGCAAGCAGTTTGCTAGATATTTTTAGTATAACACTCTGTCATGCATGTGTTCGACAAAAGAATAATAAACAACCATGAACTGTGGTCCTCAGTTTTTCTCACATAGGGAGAGCATTGCTGAAGTGTAAAATGAAGAAAATAAAAATAACTTCAGAAAAAGCTGGAAACAAGGAGGCCAAGAGATTAGCAAACAAAAAAAAAATTGAGGATTGAGGGAATGCCAACATTATAAGAACTCTTTTAGATGATATCAATTTTTCCTAGGTAATATTTAGCAGCAATTTCACAGAATTAGAACCCCAATCCTTCTTTCTGTGTGTAGTACTCTTGCTCAGAAAGCAATAACTATTGAAAAAACAACCATCATGCAATCACTTTTGTCAATAAAAGGCAACAATGCCTAAAGCATGGCCTCTAAATATGCTTTAAATCACTCAGGCGGCTCTTCCATTAACAGTGCAATTTAGCCATAGCATGTTGTTCTGCGTCAGCATTGTGGATGCATCATTTAATTTAAAATAGACATTGGGAAGCTCTCTCGTGAGTTATTTTTTGACTATTCCTTCCACCAAAAGCTTGTATGTAATTCCACAGATATTACATTTCTGAATCTGGATTCAGAAATATGGTGCACATAGATTTTTGGTGAATTGAATTTTCAGAATATTTTATCAGATTTGATGAACTGTTACCAGACACTGGGAGACCACTGATTCTTGGACTTTCACAACTCTTGAAAAGTTGGGTAACTGAAAAAGTTATACACTACATCTAACTGATAAAAAGTATATATGTATATATATTCTGGTAATAAAAGAACAGTGGAACACAAACAATTTTATTTAAACAGATAATGAGCAAAATTCATGGCATCTTCAGCTAAGTGGCTTTCCATATTTGGACAAATCCTGATACAAATGGCATTATAATAGGAGCCTTGCCACTTCTATATATTTATGAGGCTTAGTATTTTTATTGAAGTCATTGGGGTTAAGAAAGTGATTTAGACCTAAGTGAAAACTTTGTTTTAGTTCAAGTTTATTGGTTGGTATTATTAAGATTTTGGGACAATGGAATAGGCTCACTAAAATGCAAGTAACTTAGTTTAAGACTAAGATTGGGAAGAATTAAGGTAATTAAGAAGGATTAAGAGAAAAGCATTCAGCAAGTACTTTTCACTGTTGTATATAAAAAAATGATAGAAATATAAGGCACAGATTTATTTTCAAAAATGAAATCAAGTAAAAATACAGATATTTAGAAACCATATACAGAAGTCCCACTTTATCTTTAATTTTGCTTTGTGAAGTTTCAATTATCTGCAGAAATACAGTCTGAAAATATTAAATGGAAAAGTCCAAAAATAGATTTTTCATAATTTGAAGTGGCATCCCATTCTAGGTAGAGTCATAAAATTTTGTGCAATCTCACTCTATCCCACCAAGATATAAATCATTCCTTTGTCCACCGAATCCATGCTGTGTATGCTACGGGCCCATTAGTCAGTTAGTAGCTTCAGTTATCAGATCAACCAACAAAGACCTTATGCTCAAGTAACTTTGTGTAGAAGACTAACTCTACATTGCAATGCCTACATCATTCACTTTATCTCAGGGAAAAGAAGGGTGAATACAGTACAATAAAGTATTTTGTGAGAGAAAAAGAGAGAGGAGACACGCTTACATAGATTTTATTATAACATATTATTACTATAATTGTCCTATTTCATTATTATTTATTGTTGTTAATCTCTTAGTATGCCTAATTCATAAATAAAACTTTATTACCAATGTGTACATATAGAAAAAACATCGTATATATAGGGTTTCTTACTATTTGTGATTTCAGACATCTACTGGAGTCTTGGAATGTTTCCCCTGGAGATAAGCAATATAATATGAAAAATACTAGAAATTAAGTACATATGAAGGGCATAGGAGATAAAATACTCAAATATGATTTAGGAGGAGTACAGTGTGTGATATATTCAATAACAATGCCCATACGAATTAATACTTGGAACACTAGTAATTCTGACTCAGTAATGCTATTCCTGAAAATATCATCATCTTCCCACTATAACTTATGCTTTATAAAACTGAATTGTACTTTAATTGTTCAAAAAGACTACATTATTTTCTACTTTTGTACTACTCTTTGCTTGAATTCTGCTGTATTTGTGAGTAGTCATCATTTTTTATCTATCTTCTATGTTATCTCCCCTATTAATTCACCTCCAGCTCTCCAGATAATATTTAGTTACTTTCCCTGTATGCTACCAGAGGACTTTCTATTGATCTCCACTTCATAACTTCTCATCAGCTTACCTACAGGCTTACTTTATCAGGCATTATAATTCCTGAGAATAAGAATGTACTGCATTCTTCTCTGTAATTGCCTCAGTGCTTGATATATAGAAGGTTCTCAGTGAATGTTTATTCACTGAGGTGAATATGTGACTGCATGCATGGAAGTATCCAAGATTATTTAAGATCACTTCATGACCTCCACAGTGTGATATGAAGGTTGTTACATTCATTCATCTGCCATTACTTAAATCCATCTTTCTTGGTCTTGAGGCTAGCCATCCTTGAACACTTTCTAAGAAAACTATCCAGACAGTGAAGATTTTATTAGAGATAGGCAACTTTCTGAGACAAAGCAGAATGTAAAATTTAAGATAAGTAATGGGTTGTCAAAAACACATTTTATAAATTTCACAGTTTTCCCAAGTCCTAACACTGAAAACCACCTTACCTAGAATGTCATGCTCTCACTCACAATGCTTAGTGTTTATTCTAATAACATCCCTAATATCTCTTTACAGGCATTATCAAATTCAATGATTCCAATTAATGTAGCCCCTGAACTCCTGAGGGATTCTAACAATACTTGATGCTCCAGACCACCTGCTTGAAAAAAAGGAGGGGGGGGGAAGCTTATGATAGTCACACTATTGAAGAAGGTTAAAAGAATGGTCAAAGCTCTCTTTTGTTGACCCCACTTCAGAAATGAGCTATTATTATCTGAACTATGATCTTCTGAAGGCTGAGTGGAATCAAGACATAAAATAAAACTAAAATAAGCCATACATGCAGGCTTGTACCAGGACACTGAAATTTCCAGTTGTTCTCAAAACAGATTTCTATAAGCAAGGATGATTTTTTGCTTAGAACTTCAATGTATATATCCTCCCCATGCAGGCAGAGGCTAAGTGGTTGTACATTGTGATAACGGGGGGGGGGGGGGGGGGGGGGGGGGGGG
>NW_006298312.1:4508197-4508846 GCF_000327345.1 Myotis davidii
ACTAGTAATTAGCATTAAAGTGGGTTTTTGAAGGGCCCAGACAAGAAAAAAGAATTAATGATGTTGCTAATGTCACAGGGAAGAGACTTCAGATTTCATAGCAGTTTAATCTCTTATGACCTTCTAAATGTTTTATCATTTATGATAAATTTCAAAAATGACCACAATAATTTGAGGCTCTTCCTGTTAAAATGTGAGAGGATAGGCGTTTTTCCCCCAAATGTTGAAAACAAGTTTGCCTTGTGACTTGCTTTGACTGACTGAATAAATGAATGAATCAGAAATGTTATTGATTTAAAAAATTGTTATTGGGCCTTTAGCCTAGTCCAGTGGTCGGTAAACTGCGGCTCGTGGGCCACATGCGGCTCTTTGGCCACTTGAGTGTGGCCACGAAGTTTCAATCGCACTGTATGCGTGTGCCCGCAAGTGGTATTTTGTGGAAGAGCCACACTCAAGGGGCCGCAGTTTGCCGACCACTGGCCTAGTCCTTAAGAAGACCTGCAATTTGTATTAAGCTCTTAGAATCCCTAACATCTACTGCAATGTGAACAAGCTTTGCCTAGCGTGTTGGATGGTGAGAGACATAGGTGGTAGTTACCCTCATTAGACCACTAGCTGTGCTAATTGAAAGAAAGATACTAAAAATTAG
>NW_006298312.1:4509408-4510192 GCF_000327345.1 Myotis davidii
AACACCGGCCGGGCTATTTGTCTTGCTGTGTTCTCCGAACAGCCAAGATCGCAGCCATGTTGGAGCATTTGTCTACCTTTTGGGTGGTTTCATCTTTATTATTATTTTTAAAATAAATTTTTATTGATTTCAGAGAGGAAGGGAGAGAAAGAGATAGAAAAAACAATGATGAGTGAGAACCATCAATCTTCTGCCTCCTGCATGCCCCATACTGGGTATCAAGCCCACAACTTGGGCAATTCCCTAACCAGGAATTAAACTCTGACCTCCTGGTTCATAGGTTGACACAACCACTGAGCCATGCCGACTTGACACATTTAGTATTATTTTATATTAGTTTGATGTTACAGCATAATAGTTAAATAATCATATACTTTACAGTATCCCCCCATATTTTCAGTACCCACTTGGCACTATATATAGTTATATTATTAACTAATTTCTAAGAGTCACCCCCATGACTATTTTGTAACTACCAATTTGTACTTCCTAATCTCTTCAGCAGTCCCTCAAACTCCCTCCTTTCTGGCAACCGTCAGTTTGTATCTGTGAGTGTTTCTTTTTTGTTTATCCATTTATATTATTGTTTAGTTTCCACAGATAAGTGAAATCATATGGTACCTTTCTCTGACTGACTTATTTCACTTAACATAAAGACCTGTAGGTCCATCATTCTATCACAAATGATAAGATTTTATTTTTTACTAGAGGCCCAGTGCACGAAATTTGTGCACTGGGGGGTGGGGTTCCCTCAGCCCAGCCTGTCCTCTCACAGTCTGGGAGC
>NW_006298312.1:4510319-4512181 GCF_000327345.1 Myotis davidii
CTGAGCCTGCCCCCAGCTGCGTAGGCGGCTCAGAGCAGGCGCTCCGTGTGTGTGTATGTGTGTGTCTGCTGGGGGTCTGTCCCCAGCCACACCATGGAGGCTTGGAGCAGGAGCCCCTCTGTGTTGATCTCTCAGGCTCCTGGCCTCCACTGCATGTTGTACTCTCCCTTGAGCTATGGCCAGGATGGGGGTGCTGCTTGCAAGCCAGGCTTTCCTGCTCCCTGATCACCATCGTGACCGGCGAGCCGGCCCAGCTGGAGGCTTCCTACAGGCCAGGCTTGCTCTCCTGCTCCTAGATCTCCATGGCAATAGGGGAGCAGGCTCAGCTGGAGGCTTCCCGCAGGCCAGGCTTTCCTGCTCCCGTATCAGGCCCAGTGTGGGGCTGCCCACAGGCCAGGCTTGCTTTCCTGCTCCCGATCCTCATGGTGACCGGGGAGAAGGCACAGATGGGGGCTACCCTCAGGCCAAGCTTGCTTTCCTGCTCCCAGATCACCATGGCAACCCGCAGTTTGCCGACCACTGGCCTAGTCCTTAAGAAGACCTGCAATTTGTATTAAGCTCTTAGAATCCCTAACATCTACTGCAATGTGAACAAGCTTTGCCTAGCGTGTTGGATGGTGAGAGACATAGGTGGTAGTTACCCTCATTAGACCACTAGCTGTGCTAATTGAAAGAAAGATATCAGACATTAGAATAAGACCATTTTGGATAACATAGCTCCTGGTCAAAACCACTACTGACCACAGAAGCATGAATAAACCCACCCAAGATAAGCCTAATCTTAATAGATAAGCAGAAATGCTCAAATGATTAACAGATTCATTCATGAACAATAATAATAATGGTTGCTGTTTTAAGCACTAAATTTTGAGGTGGTTTATTGGACATTGGAAATTGCCTAACACATTCTCTAGTCTCACATTCAATATCTAATCTTCAGAAAAAAATCTCTGTATCTCTAATTCATGGTCTAATGTTTGGTCTTGTTCTGGGAGAACTTCAGGAGGCATGTTTGGTGGGGGAGGATGTTAGCTCTACCTAACCTCAGTCACTGTGAAGGGCTCTATTGAAGTCAGCTAGAGGAGCAAAACCTCCCCTGTCTTTCTCACTGGGTTTCTAAGCAGCACCACCTCTGGCTTCAGGAAGTGATGATAAAGCCATGTGCAATCACTGGTCTCAACCCACTCCCAACTTGTAATGAATACAGAGATAGTTATTTACCAATATGGGGCTCTGGCTTAATTGGTTTCACAACGATATAATGTTTTTGCCCAATATTTGAATTTATTTTCATCAGATAATTTAAAACATAAGCTGTATTTTATATGTGTCACTGTATTTAAGAAAAGTGTTTTCTCATGAGTAAGATATAGTGTGGGTATTTAATATTTCACATATACTATCATATGGAGAAAAGTTTTCAAGCAAAAGATTAAGCCCTCCCAATTTATTTTAACTATGTTGAGCATTGTTTAAAGAAATTCACACCAACTTTACCTCAGGTTACCAGGTCCATATTATTGCTCAACCTTGTTAGCAATATTCTGTCAAGAGAGGTAAGCCTAAACTCCAGGGACTTTTTAGCTTTTTAGATCTGTATAAAATCTATATTAAATGAGGCACTAATATTCCTAGACTTTGCATATTTAATTTTTTTAACATAAATAGCAAATATAATCACCTGTCTAACTACATCCGGATGTGACAATATCACTCCTTAAGATATAAGTTAACAAAGCACAAATATAACTTCTCTAATTATTTTATATTTAATATTATTATTATTTTTAAAATAAATTTTTATTGATTTCAGAGAGGAAGGGAGATAAAGAGATAGAAAAAACAATGATGAGTGAGAACCA